>NW_009911080.1:115013-126433 GCF_000696875.1 Nestor notabilis
ATCAGCGTTATCCCAGCCTGACCTGAGCTTTAGTGGTTAGTGCACTGTGAAAACTGAAGTGTGACGGTGTGAGCTCTGTGAGGCTCTGTTACAAGTGAGAGCTGATAGTAGTCCACACATGCCAGGGACACCACACCACAGTATTTTTGGATGCTTTCAGTGATACTGAGTGCGGCACTGCCTGTAGGTAGCTGTGTGGGGAGAAGGGTGAGTGAATTGGGCTTAGTGAATTTCAGACTTAGATAAAGGAATTCAGGTTAAAAGTATGCCTGATAGTTCTGTTAAGAAATGGTGATTCAAAAAAATGCTGGGTTTCACAATTTTTACAGCATAAGTGAGCATTTCCTACCATGTGAGCTTTCAGAAGACTGTAAACAACATTCCTGTCATACTTAATGCCGTGGCTGAATATGGAGCCTCTGCAGCCTTTAAATGCTTTTACAGTGTGTGTTTATTTTAATGGGAGGGTGAAATATCTCACTGAAGTATCTCCTATTTAGCTGGGTGGAATCCATAAAACCATAAGCTGTGAAGATTTTTGCATGCCTGATGGGTTTGTGGAGCTTTGTTCCAAAAATTGGCTTGTAACATCCCTCTGATCCATCCATCCTCTTCCAGACTGACATGCAAAAGAGAAGACTGTGGAGACAGGAGGTGTAGAAGCCAGAACTTTCTCTAGCAAAACGTACTGTTGGATATGTTTATCTTCACAAAAAAAAATAGTGTAATGAGATATTTAGTCAACAGTGTGACTTATGTACTTCTTATATCAGTGTCAATACTCATTTAGGCTGAAATCCTGGAAATTGAACTCTGAGATACTCCAGGAAATGTTGAACTCTGAGATACTCCAGGAAATGTTGTACTCTTCCTTCCCCACCCCTACAAGAAACCCATGTTGTTTAAGGGTTTTAAGACACAGTGATTCATGAATCATGTGCACTTCACTTACAAGGTCCTTGTTGAATATCAGACATCAGGTTTGATAAGATGGGAGAACTGCTTTTTAAAAGGGGAAGCATTAGTGACATCTTAATATGCTGCTTAGTCATGGTGGCAGATATGTTTGCCCAGCACTCAGAGGGGCATCCACAGGTATCTCTGTGATTTTTCAACTTCTGAGAAGTCATGCTGAGATCTTTTTCTGGCCGTCCTCATGAGGAAGCAAGTACGTGTTCAGAGCTTGATGTGTACCAAGATGTGTTAGCAATGTAATTTAGATACCCATGCTGACCTAAAACAGGTCTTCGATGACTTTTGGGTCACTGAGGTCAGAGGCGATTGCCACTAGAACTAGAGCTGTGAGTGGCTGCCCATAGTGTGTTCTGTCAACAAGAGGGTATGAAGACAGTATTTGTTATTTGCTGGCTGGATCCCCATTGTTTCCTGTAATTTCAAATTCCAGTAGAGAACATGTTAGTAAACTAAGGCCTTGGGTTGAAAACATCTTTAAATGGAATGTGGTGTTCCTTTTTATTGTTTACATCTTAGAGCCTGATACACACGTGTCACTGCTTTATGCCACATCAGACAAACTGGTGCCTCAAACCTACTCTCAGTAGTGCTGGCTTGTCGAGTCTGTGACATAGCAGATATCACAATTCATTTTATTTTATAAAGAATTGTGTGCTAAATACGTGTATATGCAAAATTTCTGCCTGGCAGCCTCTTCTGCCTGTGGCTGCAAGAATCAGGCTACGCTGATACTGCCACTCTTGCTAAAAAAGCAAACCCCTTGTCCCATTACAAACATATTTTGCTCACTGCATCATGAAGTTTTTATGGTATAGGTGGGGATAGGAGGAGGGAAAGACAAAGCTGAGATACTAAGTTCCAGGAGACTAGTTATACCTGTTGAGTATAATCTAGAGATCAAAGCACTGAACTGTAAACATGGAAAACACATGAATCAACAGATTGAATGCTTATTCTCAACATTAATTATATATATCCACATAAGTTGAAAAATACAGTGTAATGATTGTATTATGATGTATAACATTGCAATGCCTTAAGAATTTCTTTGTCCTTGCATTTGTTATTTTTGTCACAGGTAACTTGATTTTAGCAGTATTAATGTTTTTTGAGACTTTGTATATATATGCTGTGATCTTTCTTAGGCTCATTTTTCAGTTAAGGTTCTAAATGAGGAATATTTTCAGTGTTTCTGCTACAGTCTCATTACATAGGATCTCAATTTCTACTGTAAAAAGGTTATATTATTATTTTATTAGTATAAGGCAAAATTAATGGTCAAGATTGCCTGTAGAATACCGGTGCTGTTCTTTGAGTGGTCTTGGACTCAAAACCAGATATGAAGCTGAGAGCCACTGATGACAGGTCTTATGTTGCTTTCCAAATACCCAGCCGACACACACTACATTCAATTGCTTCCTTGTGCCTGCTGTCTGTAGATAAAAGAATGTACAACTATTAACAAGTACCCAAGTTTTCTATAAAGAAACCTCTTGAGGGTCTTTCTAATTTGTGTTTCCTCACTTTCTTTTGAAACAACATTCTAGCTTTACTCTTCAGGAGTGGGGAAGGCTGAAGCTTTTAAGTGTGTTGTTTAGAAAATGATGCAGTTTTGGAAGGTGAAGAAAGCACCTGGTAAAAGTTTTCATCAAGCTCCGCCTTTGCTGAAGTCAGGAGGGGTTTTTAGTACTTTATGACTAGCAATTGATCAGGATTAGTGGGTTTAAATGATATGTTGAATGCTAAAAGCACTAGAAGTTATTAGCAAGGTTTACAGGCTTCCATCAGCTAAAAATTACTAGTCCCATGTCTCTTATTTTGCTCTAAATCTCCTACCCTTTTATTTTGCTTTAGATCTCCCACCCAGGCACTCCTGGTGTGTCGGTACCTAGGCACCTATCAAAAGTTAGAGACAGTGTGCTGCTCCTCTCTTTTCCTTGTTTGTGTCAGCTAGTGTGAGTAGATTGCATGAGATACGTAGATTATTCTTGGGGAGCTTCAGTGTTTAATTAAGTTCAGTATAAATAAATACTGTTATTGTTTTGCATCACTCTTGTTCTGTACTTCTAGTCAGTAACTTCCCTGTGGTGATGAATGTCTGTTTATAGTAATCTAGGAGCAAATACTGATTAATAAGCTGACTGCAGTCTTTCACCCTGGTTAATTCCTCATGTTTGTTGCTTGAAGTCTACTTCTGCTCTACAAGCCTTACATTTAAAAGCAGTTTTGGAAGAGGGAGAAGCTGTAGCAGCAACCCTAGGCCATGCCTTGTGTGAGCAGTGGGAACAGGCTGCTGGTTCCCTTGTGTGTCCTCAAAGCATCTGTGTGTTCAGCACAGGTGGGGAAAAGGGCAACAGAAGCTGAAGCCACAAAGTTAATTGTGAATATTAGCTTCTCTAAAGTAATGAGTTGTGTTATGCACAATTCAGAAGGGGTGCTAATCTGTAAAAGAACTTGGCATTCCCAGCTCATATGCTGACTTGCCCATCTGAGTTGTCTCTAAGCTGTCTCTAGCAATTCACAGCTCCATTCTCCTATATGTAAGACAGCTGCAATTTGTTAGAATGGTTTAACACTGGAACTTGAAACGGTACTTGAACCTTGAAAAGAAAATGTTGTAGTTTCAAAATCATCAGTGGTAGAGTAATGGCCTGGAAAAAGTGTCAGGGACGGAGAAAACATGATCTGGACCACCAATCTTTACACAGTCCCAACATCAACTGGGATCATTGCACAATAATCCCAGTCATCGTTTTTGCCCACAATTGCAGGCAACTAGTATTGTTTACCAATTTCTTCCAGTTCCCTGTTCCCATGATAGATGTTAATGGGCCTTGAAAAGATTTCATAATAGAAGCTGATGATGGTGTCTGAAATACAACTTTTTGCTTTTTAAAGTGAAGGGAAAAAACACTTAAACATGACCACATGTTACATGATACTTTGGTAGCATGTACATGAAATTTAAACTCTGCAATTTATTTAAGAGTAAAAATGTGTTCCAAGTACTTTCAAGTCTTCTGAAAACTAGTAGGAAATCTGAAGATTCCTCCCTTCCCTCAGAATGAGCAGTCAAATTTAAAATGGGGATTTGGTTGCCATTGAATGCTTGTTCAATTTCTGTCTGACACTGTCTGTCTGTCTTTCCCTCAGTAGTTTTGGGAACTGTGAGGTCTGAACTCTGAACTGCAATTCCAATTCTGTGCCAATGCAAAATGCTTTCAGTGGCCTGTACCAAAATGACTAACAATGCTTGTTAGTCTCCTTCTCAGCAACCAAATCACAGAACTGGGTTAGCTGATGACACAGTAATTATAAAGAATGCTCCATATATATTTTCCTCATATGCTTAGAAAACATATTTTTTTTTTAACTGTGGGACCTATAGGTCTTTTTTCTGGTGATGCACGTAAATTCATACAGAATGGCTGATGTGGAAGTGAAGTATACAGATACTCCTGCACACGTTCCTTATATAATATACAAATATATTTTGTTTGACAGCATCATAATGCAAAAGCATTTTGAAAATGACAGCCCTTCCCTGGGGTCAGATCTTTACAGATAGGATGCAGCACAACTTTAGGCTTTGCTAATAATGTAGTTTCAGAGTTTGTTGAATTATGATGGCTTCATTTAAAGAAAAAGAATGGAAAAAACCTTAGGAAACCGTAACAGGGGTATGCAGAAATTAAACTGGAAAGAATTGATATTTGATATTCCCTATCTTGTGGGAAAGTATTTAAGCTAAATAACTTTAGCTTAAAGAAATAAATGTTACAAGGAGCTTTATAAATATTTACACAGTAGTAATGCAGAAATATAGAACCACTAAATCTACTATGTGTTCATACTTTAGCGAAGGCCTAGGTTGACAATAGACAGCAAATGACATGTGAAAATCTCTCTAACAGCTAGACAAAGAAGCCATTTGCCTCATCTGAACTATCGTAGCTGTGTTCAAGCTGACATGGAGAAGAGCAGTGATTATGGAAGAGCAGGATGGAATTGCTCATCCTCAAAACTCCAGAGGCAGCAGGGATCAAGCCTCTCAGCCAGCCTGATGCTCCAGGTGTCAGGAAGCTGTCTCTAAGAGGCTTTTGTTTATAGGGTTATTGAAGTGAAAGAGTAATAATAACTGGGACAATTTCCCACTTAGGTGAAAAATGAGCACTTTTTATTCCCCCCAAAAAAGATGCCAAGCCTCTGACACTGGAACATCATCGTGGAGAGGAAACCCAAGTTGCATCAATGCCAGCATATGGAACAGCAGTCGTGAGCATCTAGAAATATTGCTTGCATTATGAAATTCAAGTGCAGGTGCAGAGAACAGCCTGTTTCTAGTTGCATGTCTAGACAAGGTTTTTGCAGCCTGATTCAGCAAATGTTGGTTGGAAACTGTAATAAGGACTTTAAACTTTGCTTTTTAGATGCCTCATCCCCTTCTTTATGAATATTGAGGAAGGTTTAATATAGGCAGGACCCTCCTAGCCATAGCTGGTGGTTACAGAGTCTTGAGGAATGCTCTTGACATGACACAGTTCTTTATAAAAAGCAGAAAAGGCAAATGCATTAAAAAAAAAGAAACAAAAAATGAAAGAAAAATCAGGTTCTTATTTATGAGGCTTATTTTGTATGCAGCATTTATGCCATGGTTAATCCTCACAAGAACTCAGAATTACCAAGGAAAAAACACTAATGTTTCAGAATTGATTTCCATGTGTAACAAAACTGAGGAATTTTGTACATAGGACCAGGATTCACAGAAGCCAGTTTTCTGAGCAAGGATGATACAGCATCACTGGGTGTAAAGAGCAGGAGGGTACTGATCACCTTCACTGCTGAAGACATCAACGTCTCTGGCCTCTTAAGCACTGATATGGTTCGTCTGAAAGGGAGATTGTACATTTGCCGCATTTTAGCTTAGATCTGTGACATGGAATCTGGTTGGAGTTTAGGTGCCTCACTTTTTTTTAGTTTTGGCTCCAGTTCCAGGTACGCTATTAGCAAAAGTAAGATCAGAAGGGTTGATGTCATCTCTGCCTGAGAAGTGACCAAGTCAGTTCACACCCTTGTGATGGACTTTCAGAAAGCTTTAGAGTTTAGGCATTTGACCTGAAATCCACATGGTTGGTATTTGGGTTATGTTTGGGCTACAGTCACAGCTGATGTACACACTGTGTGAATGGTTTACATGGGGCAGGAGTTGCCAACACCTTCTTGTGAGTCAGGCTCTCCAATTCACATGCCCCCCTCCCTTCCCAGACATGGTAGGAGCCTCTCACCAGGGTCTCACAAGTGAGGTTATCAGCACCAGGTCATCCAGGACGCTCCTTGCTGCTTGCTTTCTCCATCAGCTTTTCCACTGGATCAGTTTAGGGATTCCAGAGCAACTGGGAAAGTTTGTGTGCTGGGGTCAGGGTGTGATACACGCTGTTGGTACTTCTGATCCCAGCTTATGACAAGCCCAAGTTACATAGGGATGAGACTGTTTGCAGTGAGGGCATAGCTGAAACGTGCTTGTCTACCCTGATCTCAGTTTAGCTTTGGATCGGCGATGACAGCCCATTACGCAGTATTTTCTTCTGCTGGGCAATCTTGAGTGCTTTGTATACATTATTCTTAATTGCACTCAGACAACGTGTCTGTTGCTTCTGCATTAAAGCAAAACGGCACCAAATTCTAAGTGTGCTGGAAGTGAGGTTGGGCAAACACTGCTGGAACTGGGCAGGGAGAGCTTCTGCTCTGTTTATTAGTGCCAACCCTGGCTCACAAGCACTGTCACTCTCTAGCTTCACTTTTTTCCCCTGTTTCCTGTCCAGGCAGTCAGGTGTGAGACGGGGAGAAAGAGGAATAGCCTGTGAAGGGAGTTTTCAAAACAGCAAATGCATTAAAAATATACACATCAATTTTCTGCCTGTGATACTGTTTCATCTAGATCACTAGAAATGAAGTTGAAAAAAACCATGCAGTTGTCCTCGTTTGTGTTTTGCCTTTACATTTTGCCCCTGTGTTACCCCGGCCAATGGAAAAACCTTGAGGTCAACCTCACTTTCAGGCCCTCCTTTGCTGTGTGAGGGATGCTGCAAGGAAAATGCATCTCTTTTCAAACCACTCTTTTATTTGAATTTGCCAATGATGTGGAAATGACCTGTCGGCCTTGAGTTTGACTGAAGCTTGTTTTTACAAATGGTAGCACCAAGTTAAGGCAGCCACAGTGTTTTGCATCTCCTGGCTCCAGCACTTGGGATGTGCTGCACCTGAAGCCTGCAGTGGAAAGCCGCCTTCATATGCAGAGCAGGGCACAGGGCAAGGTTTGCCCTGTGGCTGATGGTGTTGGTGCCAGCCATAATTGCATCCCTGGGTGAGGTTTCAGGAGCCACCACTGCCCTCTCACTGCCCAGTGGTTAGCTCGTATAGCCAGGATTTTGGATGGCACATTTCTGCTTCATAAAAGAGGCCACGCAAATAGAAGGAACTATTTTCTGAATTTCCTGTACACACCTAGTGACACTACTTTATTGGTATGAACTGTACAACATGCGTTATTCATGTCTGTTTATCTCTTTTGGGTTTGGCCTTCAAATTGTTTCGGAATCGTGCAGCTGCACAGATATACTCTGTCCAGAGTGACTGAGAAGAAACATAAATCTGTAGGTCACCTTAGACACCAGCCAGTGTTGGGTTCACTTTCTGACTGGCCTATGTTAATCAGGTATCGCACTCTTCCAGCTGTAAATCAGGCAGCTGATTAATAATCACAGTGAGAGAGATAATTAGTACTGGCATGTAGCTGTTTTATGGATCTCTCTTTTCTGGGAGCCAAATCCAACCATATGGAAAAATGTAGCTGAGACACTATAAATATGATTCCACTTACACAGTCATCTCTTCTGTTTTCTGTTATCACAGCAGTGTCAGCACAAGGAAAACAATGAAAGTGAAGAGATGCTGTTGCAGATTTTATTACAAGTTTGAGGGCTCGGGGCTTTTTTTCCTTCTTCAAGGACACTGTGTTAATCTGAAGAAAGAGGGCCTGCGATGTGTTCATTTATGCCTGCCACAGTTATTTAAGAAATAACTTCAGTGCTCATACTTGAAGAGCTTTTGGTCCTCTTTTAACTATTTCTGGCAGAGTTAGAAAGATATGCCTTGTGCTTTGTATCATGATCTGTTTTCTCCAATAAGCCACATCTTAAACTGTGTCATCCCTCTCTGCATTCAAAGTAACCGTCTGCTGTTCATTGCTGTTGGATTGATGCTGTTAACTGGGCGTCTGCAGTGCAGCCAGCAGCAGCGAGTGAGAATTTCCACAGAAAGTGAAGGCTTCAGTAGTGAAGTGCAGATGGGCACCAGGCGGTGGTTGAACCCATGCAGCTGGGAATCTTTGGGCTGAGCCACTTCTGATCTTCAGGTTGATCCTCATGCAACCCACCAGAAATAGAAAAGAGAGATGTGTGTTTGAGGACCCATTCACAAGGCTGTTGCTCTCATATCAGCTGCTGAAAGTTCACTGGCATGGTGAAAACAGAAGCAAACAAAATGTGGAGCAGGAATATTCTGAATCTTTGTGAGATATCTGTAAGGCAGAGATTGTCTTTTGAGAATAACAAACAATTCACTTCAAAGCCATTTCTTTATGTTCATTTCATTGCATTAGATTTTTAGACCATTTTTTAAAACTATCTTGTTGCGCATTCATAGGCTGGATTAGTAAATGTGACCTTACTGCAAGTGGGAGATGTCAAGGACAGGTTCCCAAAACGCTGTATTGGAGAAGTTTAGGTAGGTTGCAAGAGGGGAAGGTCTTTGTGGTTCTGCTCCCTCTGAAATATAAAAGAAAGCATTCTGCTAGAGCATGGGATGCTCGGAGGTGAGGAAGTCACACCTCTTTTTTGGGAAGGAATAGTAAAATTCGTGCTGCAGTGGAGGCAGAGGAGCTCTTCCTTTCTGTTTTACATAATTATTGTTGCAGTTTTGTCTTGGAATAGGTGCTCCAAATAGCTTTTGTTGGTCTTTTAAAATAACTGACCGACCTCCTCTTCCATAAGAGTATTTTCTTTTGAGACAACTCAATTTGCTTGTGAAAGGTTTCAGAAATAACTTCTGCCACAGCCATTCCCATCCAAACTTTAAACCTTCACACAGTTGCATGAATATGATGCAGTTTGGTTTTGGGTATTTTTTCCCCTCTTTAAGAGAAGAGTTGTCAGAAGTGGCATGAGGTGAATGATGGTAAATCATAATTTAGTGCTAAAAAATGTTTTTAATTCAATTGTCTCTCATAAAAAGCTAATACCATAAGAGAAATTAAACTGTTGTTCTGAAGCTGATATGAGAGATCTGTGACTAGTTTTCATCTCATCTTTCTGTCCTAAGAATTGTTTCCATAAATCATTTCTCTTCCAAGGCCTCTGTTCAGTGTACTTCTTTTTCTGACACTTAACCCACTAGCGTTGTGTACTATATGTATTATGCATTGCCTTTTGTGCATGCCATATATTATGAAGAGCTTTCTATCCCTAAGGGCTTCTGTAGCTATTTCTGTGAGTTTGTCCTACAGGGCACTTTCACGAAAGTCATCAGCTAGCCTTTGCTATGAAGGAAGAGATAACAGTAACTGAAAGTAGGGCAAGCTCATTAGATTATGATTGAAAGGTAGATTTTTCTTCATTTTAATGCAGTAAATGAGGTTCTAGTGGGTGGGCAATAGGCAGAATTGGTGCTGGAAAAAAGTCCCAGGTGCTGTGTCCTTGGGCCACTCTGTCTCTTCAGTTATTTTATAACTTTAATTAAATACTGACTCATGAAGAGCACACACTGACCTTTAATTTCATTCAAGTGACTTTCTTTAACAAGTCTCAAGAAATAGAAGCCATGTGTGGTCCTGCCTTTGCTGTCTAGGATGAATCTAGAGCAGGTAGTTGGGACCACAAATAAGCTGTTTCAAAGTAGGCTTGTAATTTGCCTCTTGCAATGTATCTTCAGCTTTTCTAGGAACACACACCAAAAAGAGAAGGTTTTGTCACTGCAGAGGTTGAGTCAGGGTTTAGGATTTGGATTTTTGCCCAGCACCCATTCACCTTGCACCTGCAACCCTCCCTTCATGGGTTGCATTGAAGGGCAGACCCTGCCTCCTCCATGGAAGACCACAGCACTGTGCTCCCGGTGTGACCACCTTGGTGACTGGACGGTTCTGCACGGCGCAGGGCTGGGTGAGGCACCTTCTTTGCACCAGCAGACATGGAGGAGCTGTCAGGCCTCACGCTGCTCTCCTTCATCGACCAGAAGCAAGGGAGAAATTACAGACTGTAGCCTCTGGCTTAATTAGCCACCTGCTATTCCTGTCCTCTTGCATCTGCAGTAACTATCTACACACATGAGACTACACACAAGGCTGTGGCTCTGTATTCTTTCCTTGACCAGCAGCAGTCTTCCCATGTAAGGTGGTAACTCAGCTACTTTGAAGGACAGTTGTCCTTCTTTTTGATTCTGTGTAACCTGATAAGATTGGCATCTTTCCCTCTTGTTAAGCATCCGTATTTCATCAGCCCCTGTGATCATCATGCTTTGTACTCCAAGTGGCAAATCATCTTGGCACCATACAATTCCAGTAAGTATGCAACGTTCAAATACAGTTTGTTATTATGTCTCCTTTTCCTTCCCTTCTTTTTAGATGTAAAGGAGCATCCCACTATGGCCTTACCAAGGAACGGAAGAGGCGTTCCCAAGACTGCTCTCCAGTCCATGGCTCCAGCTTGGCAGTAGCTGCCCTCGGCCCCGAGCTCTCAGCAGCTGCGGCCATTGCCTTAATGACAGATGAGCCAGGGCTGGTGAACCCAGCCTTCAGCCCCACCTCAGAGGACAGCCAGTCGGGTAGCAGCCCCGGAGACCTGCATCGCAGCAAAGATCGAAGCAGAAGTAAGAACTAAAAGTGATGGTTTGAGAGCCTGGTGGCCTCTTTCAGCACTCGTCTTCTGCGAAACATACGTAGTTGGAGGCTTTAAAACAAAAAGGGAGTGTGAAAGCTTTAATTTTACATGGCTTATCAAATTGCACAATCAGTGACCCAATAGATTTGAGGTGAAAACCAAATTGGCTTGGCCAGGGGCAGTAGCAAGCTGAAGTTGGACTAGTTGCACACATACAAGCCACAGGTCTTAAGAAAGATTACTTAGGCCAGTCAGCTCAGTTGGAAGAGTAAATGGCACATGTGATCTCCTGGCGAGACGGTGTAGCTGTGCAATGGCTTCACCAAAACATGGTGGCCCAAGTAACCCCCACAGACCATGCCATGGGCACCTACCCAAAAACCTGTTGCGAACCATGTTTGGCAGTTGCAGAAAAACAAACTTTCAGAAGAGCATTGGGAGCCTCGGAGATATTTGCTAGCTTCCCAGGGAGGCGCAGCTTGGAGGAGCTGGGACTGCTGGAATAAACACAGC
>NW_009911080.1:126464-144809 GCF_000696875.1 Nestor notabilis
ACAGCTGGGGACAAACTGCACCAGGAAACTTTGCCTTGATCCTTCGCTGCACCCAGCTCTGAGTGTCATATTTGAAAAACATGGCCGGGCCAAAGGCAGACTTGGAAGCATTAACTGAGAGTTCAGAGTTTGTATTTGAGACCTCTGAAGCCAAAATGAATAGCCCATTTTGTGATGCACCAGTTGCATCTTGGGACAGTGGATGAAGGGCTGAAGAAAGACTAGAAAATGAGCAGCACCATCATCTTGTGTGCATGGGGCTAGAGAGACCAGGAAAGGGAGGGGGCAAGAAGAGAACACCAGAATGAAATTAATTCCCACTAGTTTTATTGAGTTTAGAGGCCACAGTCTGGTTTGAGGGCATGTTTTATTGTTAGATTACGGTGTCTGGCTAGCATGCAGAGCTTGAAGAGACAGAACAGCAACAGCCACGAAGATATCCTCATCAGGATGGAAAAAAGAGTGACGTTCTTTGAAAGCATTATGGCCTTTTTTTTCATTGCCTGACACAGGTTAAAATATGTGACATAGTTGGTCTGTCCCACCTGATAATCTCTGAACCTCTGACATGAAATTGTTGGCCATCACTGGCAATATCATTGGCTCCCCTTGGAAGCATCTCAGGGGTTTGAGGCAGTAGTGTGGGGTTTGGGTGTTTTTATTGTGGGTGTTTTTTCCCCCCATGAAGAGTTTCAACGACAACTTCCATCTTTTTTGTTTGTTTTTCTTCTTTCTTTTCCAAACTTCAAGAGTTTGGGAAGAGCTGCTTGCATCTACATGCGTTTTTCACAGGATTGTTGCTGATTCTGCCTTGACTGAGGATTATTCTCTCCCAGGCTCCCACACTCACAGGAGAATTTTGTGTGTGGCTGGTAAAAAACAGACAGGGAAGGTGACAATTCCAGGGTGTGGGACAGGGGTAGGGTAATTATACCCAGATTCCAGTGGGTGCAATCAGCTGGAGTCAAGGTGCAAAGGTGACATGCCGGCAGCCTTGCTGTTGATCTTATGCCCTATTGTATGCCTGTGGCTGCAGGAATGAAGTGGTTCTAGCCCAGAACTGCTGAGCTGTGTTGATCTGACTTTTCCTGCCGTTGCAGCTCGACACTTTGAACGCTCCACTATAAGAAGCAGATCTTTTAAAAAAATAAACAAGGCGTTCAGTGTTCTTCGAAGGACAAAAAGTGGAAGCGCCGTTTCCAACCAGGCTGACCGGGAAAGGGAGACTGTTGGAAACTCTGCTGCTGGAGAGGAAGGTAATGTTTTATTCTCCTTGTGTTACCACTTAAAATAGCTAGGTAGGGGACCCCAACCACGTGGGAACTGGATGTCTGTGACTGACATGTCTATCATGTGGTGGGCTGTGCATGATTAAATAAAAACAGAAAAGTCAATCTTTCCTTATATTATTGTTAAAAAAGCTGTTAGTGGCTGGCAGGCAAGAACATTGCTGGGGTGTGCAAGACCTCACGTAAGTCTGTTCTGGAAACAACCTGCGTGCTACATCCAGCCCAGTATCTAGCATGCGGGATGTGGGATCTGGGTGTCTGGGATCTGTTACTGGAGCTGTCATTGATTTGCTCTGTCATTTTGTTCAAGAGGCTCATCAGCATCTGTTTGTCCCCCTAAAGTAAACGGATCACAGCGATCATACATTATAGGAAATTCATGAGTTTTGGTTAGTGTTTAGGAAGCACCGGAAATTCCCAGTAGGCAGATGGTATGAAAGTGCAAAGGACTGTAATTATTCCAGCATTTCTGTGGGATCCTGGGTGACAGACTTATATTACCTCAGCCAGGCAGGTGATGAGGTAAGAATGCTCTGCTCTTAAACGGGGGGGAGAGGCAGGTTTGTCTGACGTATGTCAGGATGAGGGGTCTGGCAGGCAGTAATACACCATTTGGCATTCTCAAAGCAATAAGCAAATGTTACTAATTGCTTTGGACTGTAATTATGAAGCTGACATTAGCATTCATGCATCAAGAGGAAGTGATGATAGAGTGGGAATCATTGTCTTAATCAAGGTCTTCACTGAGCTTATAATTCCACTGCATGAAGCGCTCAGCACCTCATGTCTCTTCCCAGATCAAATGCCCAGAGTAAGGGCTTTAAGAAGACATAATATCCAATTTCCTTTTGCTCTGTACTTCAAGCTGTTATTGAAACCTATGAAAACAAGGAAGGACAGAAGGCTGCCAAATGCTGTGTATAGGCATCATTATTCTTGAAGTTGTGAATCAGAGAACAGTGTTCAACATTTCTTCTGCTTTATTTGCTTGTTTCTTCGGGAGAGTTTCACTAACTTGTTGCGTTCTTGGTGCTCACTCTCCTAGCCCACATACTTGTTGATGTAGCCAAAATAAAACCTGATAATTCAAAATTGTGAACTTTTTCCATAAAAATTATGTGAATATGCTCCTTGGCCTGAAAACACCATTTGATAACTTTATATCCCAAATATTTTATCATTTTTTTCCCTGAGTAAAATTTTGTAAATAAGTTGTCTACAGCTCTCTTTGAGCAGACAAATATATTTCTCACTACTTGCTTACAATGCAAATCCATTCTACGCAAAAGCCTGCCCTTCCTCAGATGGAGTGAAATTCTGCATGCCTCAAGTTCATGCTTTTCAAAAGACACCTCTTCAGGATGGGGCATAGACATTTGCATGAGCGCTTTGTACCTAGGCTTATAGATGACATGAGTTCCACTGAAAACTTGATTTCATGCCCAGAGTGTGTGGAGGATCTCGATGCCAACAGTACCTACCCGGTAACCCAATGCAATCCAGATGTTAACAGAAGGAGGTGTGAATATGGCAGTGACCTTTACATTTCCAGCAGAATGAAAAGCACTGTTGTCTCCTTTTCAAGGGACATTTAATGGGGCCCTGATGTGGCAATCATTCCAGGGCCGCAGTGACAGTGTCAAGATTGTCATTCTCTCCTTGAGTCTGCTTGTGGTTTTATTCCTCTGCACCAAGCATGCCTGTAAACTTCCAAATATACTCTACTGCACTGGAAAAATGAAGCAGGCATGTAATTATTTAATGAGCAGTTACTCTTACGTATGAGATCACAGAAGCTGTGTTCCTGAATTACTTTATTAATTACATTTGCAAAGAATGTATTTTGATTACAGAGTTCTAGAATTCAGTCTTTAAAAAATGCACACAAGTAACTTGCAGCAATACAAGTACTTTAACAAAGATGTCTACTCAGTCCTTTGCAACAGGTGCTTTCTGTAATGGCATCTCAAAGGCTCTCTGTTTTTTCTTTTTTGGAGAAGGAAATGAATATATTTCTTTCTGTAGCAGTTATCATCATCCTGCCAGCTGGAGGCTTGTTTTCTTCTGCAGTTCTGTCTGTTTTCTTTTCTTTATGTTTCTGAACCCTCAACTGTTCTGAGCAGTCTTCAGTTGGACTCCTAGTTAGAGTTGCTGGTCAGTCTCTAGGGATAACTGCAGTGTGCTCTGTCCTGTGCTCAGTAAAGGTCCGGTCCAAACCTATTGTAAAAAGGCAGACTCAAGTGTCCGTCTCCCCACGGCCATTCTGCTCTCCTGAGAATGGAAGTGCTCCTGGCCTCCGAGGTCCCCATACCTGGTGTGAAAGCTGCTGCTGCCCTGCCCCAGCTTTCACAGGTTCATGTCTGGGACCGCTTGAGAGCACAGCTCAGCCATGCCTCATTGCTCCAGATCACATGGCACCTCACCTCCTCTCTTGTGGCTCCTTTCTTCCCCAGGCTCAGTCAGTGCATGAGCAGAATAAAGCTGAGAATGTGCCAGCCTCACAGTAGTCACCGAGTAAAATAACCCCTTCTTGCTTATAACCTCTTCTTGATATAGGAGCTGTCAGATCATCTAGCAAAGCTCAATGTATTATAGTCCATCTGTCCCCAGTTTTCAGAATTCCCTCATCTTAGCTCAAAAGTCTGTGTTTAATCTGTGTTTTGCCAGTATCTTTGACAAAGGAGCTCTGAGATCAAAAACCTAGTGCATACCCATGTATTGGCCCTCAGCATCAGCAGCACTGATGTCAAATTAACTATTTGACCAGTGAAGAGTATGTAGGTGTGTTTAATCTGAAGTGCGTTTAATCTGAAGCTGATGTTGGGCCAATGGTCAGCTGCAATATGAGATGTGAGGGTCCAAGACAAAATAATCATTCCTGACGTGGGAGAAAAAATTATTCAATGAATCATAGAATGGTTTGGGTTGGAAAGGACCTTAAGATCATCTAGTTCCAACCCCCTGCCATGGCCAGGGACACCTCACAGAAGACCATGTCACCCAAGGCTCTGTCCAACCTGGCCTTGAACACTGCCAGGGGTGGAGCATTCGCAACTTCCTTGGGCAACCCATTCCAGTGCCTCACCACGCTCACTGTGAAGAACTTCTTCCTTATATATAATCTAAACTTCCCCTGTTTAAGTTTGAAGCCATTACCCCTTGTCCTATTGACGCAGCCACTGATGAAGAGTTCCTCTCCAGCATCCTTGTAGGCCCCAGGTAATCCTGATTCTGCTTAACTTGAAGTTGAATGCAGTACTGGTTTTAGAACACTCCTTTGTTACTCAGGGACAGTGAAAAATATGATGGCAAATGTGCTTCTGTTATAATTACAGTGGAGAATTTGTTACAGTCTAATGCTATCTTATACCTGGAGTTCGTAGCAGTCCTACACGGTGAAGAGTACTTCATGATTTCCATTTAGACCCCATGATTTGATTGTTTAAACAATGTCATATGCACCCATTTTGAATTTAAGTGATTCAGGCTTTCTTTGTTCCTCTGTTTAAATGTTTTGGTGACATTTTCGGTAGAGAACTGGTCAATGTCTGAAACAAAGAAAATGTTAGAAGAGAATGAAAAGTGTAACACTGGTAAGAAAATGCTTTGGTGAAGGAGGTGTTAAGATTTTCTCATTTTTAATAATTTGGTCATTTGTAACTAACCCATGCAAAGTATTTGTCTGTAGTGCAGCACCCAAGCTTGTGATATCTACCTGAGAGTTATCTCCTAAATAGCACTTACACCTACAGATAGTGTTCAACGTCTGAAGTAGAAGTTAGGAAAGTTTAAAAGAGATGGTTTCATTCTGAGATGTGAGGGAAGGTGACAGAGACATCCTTCCGGCATCGATGCATTTAAGATGTAATATCTTCTGACTGGGTCTACTAGTGTAAATGACCTTGACAATCTACTTAAATGATAGAATATCTCCAAGCAAAGACTATTCCAGCGTTGCTATGCTTGTTCGTATCACTGTGCTCTTAGTTTGGCATCACACCCTAAATTTGCTTCCAAGAAAGACTAGAAAGATATGTACTCTTTACCCAAACCAATCTACAAATACAAGTTGTAAACCAGCTGACGCTTTAGGAGGAAAGAATTTGAGAATGCAGTTTCAAAAACCCCTGTACAGCTTTACAGTAAAAGGGAGTCTGTGCTGCTGGTTTTCAAAAACATTCATCAGTTCCATTCTACAGTCAAGCCATTGTAAAATAAATTGAATTTGTGATTGCTTGAGGACATCAAACATTGTTCAAAGTCAAATTCATTCTTCTTAGGCTCATGGTGGGTGCAGTTCTACCATCTGTTACTGCTTTCCAGCAGTCAAGACCAAGATGTCCCTGGCAGGCACTGGTGGGACCACAGAACAGACTCTTCTGTTGTACGGGTGTATCTCACTCCTACTGTTCAGTCTGAGCCTTGTTGTATTTTTTATATATATATGTATATATTTAAAATAGATAAATATTATAAATACTTCAATGTTTGGGAAAAGTACATAAAGAAAAAAAAAGGTAAGTGAAACAGATGGGTCTAGGTATCAACCATTTTACGGCCTTAAGGTTCTCTGTATGCAGGAAAGAAAGTTGCTTATCCAGCCCCAGGACAAGGCAGTGCAGCCCAACCAAATTGTGTCTCAGGAAAGCTGCACCCTGCAGGGATCCCATGCTGTTCCTGTTTTCCCCAGATTTGATTCAGTTGCAGTTCCAACTTCCCAAAACAGCTGCTGGAAATCTTACAGAACTGGTTCAAAGCACTCTGCTCCAGGATGATGAGCCAGGAAATTTCCAGAAGAGAAAGATTTGCTCTGTAGCATTTCCTCCCACTGCAGACTGATAAACTTTGCCTGCTGTAGATGAGATAGCCACAACTCTTTTGAGATATGTTCAGCTGTACAACGTTTTAGTTATTCTGGGACTCCGTTGGTAAGAGGAATGTCCAGAAGCCAGAAGAGACATTAGAGCTGGCATTGACGCCTGCATCGGACCAGCACCCCTGCCGAATTTTTGGAAGGCATTAAATCAAAATGATGGCAAACCACCGGGAGAATGAAATACTAAATGAAAATCAATGGGGAAGGAAGAGTTGCAGAACAAAGTCACAGACACAAGACTTTTCCAAGAATAGGTTACACAAGATCCATTTAAATTCTAGTGACCAGGTGCTGGGAAGCATGAGTGTGTCCCTGCAGATGGCTTTCTTTGTGGCTGACACCTCACATCAGTCAGACCTGATCTAAATAAGGACTCGCAACCTCAGACACCAAGTTTTGTTTCCAGTGACCTTTGATTAATCTGGTCTCAAGAGTCATAGAAAACATTACACAGTGCTTTGTCACACTGGATACTGGGAATGAAGGTAGAAGTTATCCTGATGGCAGCGCTGTCAGAAGGAGCATGGTGCACACAGAAGTCAACCGAAACCTGAGCACTGAAGAAATGCTACCATTAAGTGTTATAAACTGTGGGGATAAAATATTAAGCATACTTAATGTTTTGTATTACAATCTCATGTCCGCTATACTAATGAGTACTCAGTGTCCTACATCATTCCAGACATGCAGAGTTTAATATGTAAAGCTGGTCTCTCCAAAGTCACTTGTTACTGTAATGGGATGTGTGAAAATAGCCATAAAATTGCACTAATATAAAGAAAATATTACTTGAGGGGAAAAGCACACACAGTCTTTCTGAATGCAGATGACATTTTATTATATTGACAGATTCAGAACGCTCCATACAACCCCTGGTGACAAAACCACAACACTCTGTGGAAATACCTGCAAGAATCACCAAAAACAAGACAGAAAGTTTACTTCTTTCTAAATTCAGCAGCTCTTCGATATTTAAGGACTGGAAATGTAAAATGGTGAAGAAAGGTATGCAATACTCCTGGGTTTTCCTGCTCTGGAAAACCTGGTCAAAGAGAATGCAGAATTCTAATTAAGAATATAAGGGAAATGGGTCTGTGCAAACTGATGCTCCAGCCTCACAATAGGCTGTGTATACGTGAATGGTACTGGCCTTCAATCCAGTTGGAGTCCCTTAAATTCAGCTGTTGTATGCAACCATTCACTGTATGCAACCAAGTGCTGAAACAGGGTCTTCCTCTTCTGGGTATGGTACATACCTTAGAAAAATTCAAATTAAAGACATTGATTTCCAGACATGGCTTCATCTTGACATAGGCATGGTAGGTTTTGATCAATCTGCACACAATGTATGCAGACTGGTGAAAAAGTGATTGTGAATTTTCTTCTTTAAAAATGTATGTATTTATGTATTTTATACCATTAGTTTGTCAAACTTACTGTTAGTTTATCAAAATAGACACTGGTCTTTCACTTACCACAGTCTAGGTTGTCGGTAATACAAATGTCCATGTATGTTTCTGGGATGAAACAAGAGGCAAGTCTTCAATGAAGAGAACAGAAATTAAGGGATCATGGAGTTGTTTTGGTTGCTTGGCCCATCTGAGGAGAAAATGGTGTCATTTGTTAGTTATACTTGATAAAGAAATCAAATGAAGACAGGAGGTGAAGCAGTACATCTGCTAACTATGAAAAGAGAAACCTTAGTGACTTGCAGACTGGCAAGAAAAACATCTTGGGAAGATTTGTTTTGCTGTAGACTGCACATTTTGGAAAGAAATTAAGGATTAAAAAATCTTCTAGAAGAATCTGCTTAAAGTCATATTGAAGTCAGCCAAGTGCCACTGCAAGACTTAATAAACCAGTTAAGGCATTGTTTAAGATGCAAAGAAACTTTTATAAAGATATATATGCCTTACATAAGTGCAGAGACTTTTTCACTGCCACATTGCTCTGATTTTGCCCTGGGGTAATTACAAACTAAAATAACATGCGAGTGTCAATAGCTTGTTCAGTCCACAGTTCTCCATGGTCCAGAAATATGACTGGGTAATTCCTTTAGAAAAAATTTCAGAAAAAGGTATGGGAGAATGAGTGTTTGAATCAAAAAGCAGTTTGTTACAACATAAAGGGAAATCATGCAATGGGAAATTGAATTATTTCTGCTTTAGGACCACTTTGGTAGTATTCAAAATGTACAGAGATATTTATTTATGCTATTTCTCTGCAGAGAAGATCTGGGGATCCAGATTATCATTTGCACCCTTATAGCCACACTGAGAGTGTAAAAAGTGCACACTTACTCTGATGTAGAGATCAGGCCCCCGGTGATTTCTGAGGAGTACTTGTATCTTCTGACTTCAAAGACCCCACTGAGATGCCAGAGTTAATTGCCTCTTTCTTCTAACATAGTAGTGGAGAGAGTTCAGCACGTCCAGGGGTGATTTAGTGGTGAAGCGGGTATCACTCCCTTTGGGTGCCCATGTGCTATAAAGGAGGAGGGAGAAAGTAGATCCTCAAATTATGTATGTGGCTTAAAGGTCTGGATTTAGATGGAGACAATCCACTCTTCAGGCTAGAGAGAAGTGCGCAACTTACAAGCTGGGCAAATAATGTTCAGGTGATAGACAAGCATGGGGAAAATAAAGGACCTTCCATTCCTGAGACATTAAAGTTGTGTGCAAAACTGAAGTAAACTCATATTAGCATAGAAACTGCTACTACGAGAGTATAAACTAAATGAGTACGTGGATATATATACTGTATAGATAACTAGATAGACTTTATTGCCTGTCAACTCTGTGAAAACCACAAAGTCGAAGTCTGTGCTACCGGTAGGTGCTTTTTACAGACGTGGAGGAAGACAGCTTCCCACCCCGAAGAACATATGATCAGAGAAGTGGTAAGGGATGCAACATGGTGTTTCTTAGTATTTTTTCCTATTCTTTCTTTCCCCTTGCTCTCTGTCCAAAGGTTTTGGTGTGTTGCTGGTTTGTTGTCCACTAACTCTGTAGCAGAAAATGTTTCTTCTCTCCTGGATACTGCTCTGTTAATTTTCATTTAACACTTCACTGCTATTAGTAACAGTCACTGTACTTTCATTTCTAAAATAGGTATTGAAAAAATATTAGCACTTAATTTTTTTGACTTACAGCTTTTTCATATAAACATTGGATTGGACCACACACAAAAAAAACAAAAGCTTTTTCTCACTTAGGGGTTGCCTGAGAAATCCTAACCTTTCTATTAGCCAAAGGTAAAAAAATGCTTCCTTGGATGTCACTAGCCAATCACCCAGTCATCAGCACCAAAATTGGAGGAAAACAGGGCAGCCTGGGGTGCTACTGGTGCGATGTGTGCCGTCCACCACAGCAGGGATGGATGTTTGTTGAAATGTCCATGTCCATCTGCCCAAGGGCCAGCAAAGAACCGTGGCCTAGTTCAGAGGAGTCTCTGGTGGCTAAAAATGTATTTTGTTCCCTTAAAATATTAGCACATATAACTTTTTAAGTTACATTTAAACATTTCATCTGTCTGGATTACGTCAAAGCTTCAGGGCTGTGTTTTGGGGAGGAGGGGGAAAGGAACTTTGAATATATAATTGAAAAAAGATCCCTTCAAGTCCACTCAGCAGCCATACATATACTTTCCTCCCTACTTAGTATAAATCACATCCATGAATAAAACCTAGTTTGAATAACTAACAGGTACTTGAAGCTGTGCAGGGCATGTTTTAACAAACCAAAGCTGTGATGTCAAATAAACACCTTGCAATGTGCATTTCCAGGTTTCCCCAGGTTGTATCACCTGATTCCAGATGGGGAAATCACCTGCATTAAGATCAACCGTACCGATCCCCATGAAAACCTGGCCATTAGGATTGTGGGAGGCAGTGAGACTCCTTTGGTTCACATTATTATACAGCACATTTATCAAGATGGGGTAATTGCCAGAGATGGAAGATTGCTGCCTGGAGACATGATACTAAAGGTACAGTACTGTGGAGGTACAAGAATAAGATGGTGTAAGTCAATCCTGAGATGAGATTTGCAGTGGGGGTTGTTTGTGTGGCTTACAATAACACATGCAAAAAGATGTTCAGCACCTCTGCATGCTCAACAGGTTTTGAGGCTCACAGATTTGTTTATTTTTCCAATTCACTGCCATGTCTCTCTGATTTCTAACCAAACACAGTAGATCCAAAATGCAATGTAGCACAATAGACTGTTTGCATTTCTGACCCACTGGTGCAAAAGATTTTTTCTGAAAGCAGAGGCTGGGCTTTTTGCCCAGTTTATTTCTACTGAACTGCGGTCTTAAATCTCAGTTAGTGAGGTTTCCACTGCCTTACATCCCACTTACACTAGGATAGGTGGCAGGGGTCTGATTGGTGTTAAGTTATTTCAGCAACTAGCTCTTCTGTATGACACGCTGAGCACTGTGGTGTGAGACACTGCCTGCTCTATTCTGAGAGTGTTGCTCCAGCAGCAGCCACAGGTGAAATCTCTAAGAACAAATATGAGCAGCATTCAGGCATCAGCTGTTGGCTGCTACTTCTGCTTCTCTTTCTGTAGAAATGGATAGCAGGTGAACAAGAATTAGGCTAGATGGTTAAAGATCATTTATCTTATGAGTCGTTGCTTCAGCAATAGCTTCTGAATGGGAATTGCATTCTCAGCTGCCCCAGTGACTTGGAGCTCTGCAAGGATGCAAAATTATATCAATGCTTCAGTCCTTAGAACAAAAGAGTGATGGCAGAAAATACTAGTTCCTTCTCTTGCTTTGATCATGTGTAGTTGGAGTGCACATGTATATTCACATTGCAAGCCCAAAGGTACAGCTGCAGCTCACCCAGATATACCTCAAGCAGCTTAAATCAGGTAGCTCAAATTTTGGTGACAGCATGGCCAGAGATTTCAAAGAGCTCAGCACAGGCTTTCCAAATTACAGGTAAACATTTGAGCATGGCCCATGGATAGACTGGTGCTGGTACCCAGGCTAGCTCATGTGGCATTAGCTGGGGTAAGGCTACAGGAGCTGGAAGTGGAGTGGACTGCAAGGTCTGGCATCCATATCTCAAGGTCGTCTTTCAGGTGGGACCACTCTGGATGCCCATCTTGCTGCCTGTTCTGGCATGCCTGGCTGGTAGGGTTAATGAGTAGTTCTCCCAGCCCTACTGACTTCTACAATGTATTCCATGTACGTAATTATTAAGGATACCGTCCTTTGAAGTTCAGAGCACCACCTGTAAGCCACCATGCTTTCCTGGCTTTTGCTGACCCCAGTGGTAGCTGAGGGCACTTGAGGCATGCCAGGGTTGTGACATGAATTCTGTTTCATGTCTGACAGACCGTGACCAAAGGGGTTTCTCAGGATCATGATGTGGGCATACTTTGCTCTGGCACTGTTCAAACATACCTCTGGATAGTGGTTCCAGGTGGCAGCTGAATGGATGAGAGTCACCCAGTCATGCGTTTAGAGGAGGCTTTTTGTCCTGGTGCCAGCTTAGAGCAGCAGAGTTAATGGCACCACTGAGCCAAAACAGTTTCTGCAGAACACATCCAAACTGCAGTGGGAAGCTGTGATTGCAGCACGGATGGGCCCACCTAAGCTCTCCCTAGCTGTGGCTGACTGCCCAGAGATTTACCAAGGATTCCCATCAATTCCAGTCCCATGCTGCTGCAGCTCACGCCATCTGTGGTATCCAAGCTGGTAACTTAAAGGTGACTGAGCTGTGTCTCTAGGGGTGCAGTCTCTCCATCAAACCACAGCAGGGACAGCCCCGTCATGCCCACAAAGGTAGTCTGCAAAAGCCAACACCAGTTGAATGCTTTTGTCCATGCTGGGGAGCATTTCTGTTGCACTTTGGAGATGTTTGTTAATATATAAATGGTTCAACCCGTGCAATGTGAAACTATATGGAAATAACTTGTCTGATTCAGGTTTTCCAGCTAGCAATGAATTACAGCCTTCCAAATGGTTTTCATTTAGCAATGATAAGGCGCAATACCTAGTCACTGTTACACACACGGGCATGACAGGATTGACTGGAAGTTCTTTTTTAATCTTTCTTTTCCCCACTCAAATTACAGAAGTGGCAGTTAGGCAGTGTTACCACCATATGAGATAAATCTTACCTGGAAAACACTAAGAAACATAAAAAGCCCAATTCCGTGGTGTGGTAAATCAGTATAATAGCTAGTAAATATGCAGGGCATTTAAACTTCTTCTTGAGGCTCTTTTAATCATTTTAATTAGAGATTCGTTAGTTGGGAGCACTTTTTACCGTACCTAGAACAGCTAGGAGATAATGAGGAAGAGAAACAGCAGGAAAGTGGTGGGAGTGAAAGGAAAAGCTGGCAAGCCTATTTGAAGTCAGAAGCTAGTGGAATAAAACTAAGATATATGAAAGGATATTGGAGCTTGAGAAGGAGCAACAATAAAGCTGAAAAATAACATGTATGTCTGGAGACTACCACGAAGAAAAGGGGAAAAAAAAGGCAGAAAGTGTCTGTACAGCGCGTCCTTTCCTTGGGGGGAAGAGTGTTCTGCACCACAGACTTGGCCTCCTGCATGACACAGTTTGAAATAGCACACGTCACTTCATATGCAGACATCTGTGAAAACAGAGCTGCCTTCTCCAGTGCCAATTCAAATTAGACCGTCTTTCTGCTGCTGATTTACACTTCTGTCTTCCAGGTAAATGGCATGGATATCAAAAATGTGCCTCACAGCTATGCCCTGTCAATCCTGAAGCAACCCTGCCATGTGCTCCGACTGACAGTGCTCCGAGAGCAGAGGTACCGGTGCCGAAACAGCGGACTTCCCCTCGATGCTCACTGCAATAGGGATGACAGTTTCCATGTTGTGCTAAACAAAAGCAGCCCGGATGAGCAGCTGGGCATAAAGCTGGTTCGCAGGGCCGATGAGCCAGGGGTGTTTATTTTCAACTTGCTGGAAGGTGGCGTGGCTGCCCGTGATGGACACCTTCAGGAGAACGACAGGGTATTGGCCATCAATGGGCACGACCATCGGTATGGCAGTCCAGAGAGCGCAGCCCAGCTGATACAGGTTTGTCACCATCACTTTGACCCCAGTTTCTGAACTTTGCAGGACCCAAGCAGTGTTATTTGCTCCGTTCTTTGCAGAGCAGGGGCCAGACTTCATGTGCATGTTTTTGTGGGAGGAAAGGAGATGTGTCAAGCTCAGATGGGAATTTAAATCTCTAAAAGCTCCTTGGTTTCACTTGTAGGTACAAGAGTGAATATGGGCATGGACTCTTGCAGTGATGCCTGTTACCATCAGGCTTTGTAATGTACAGATCAATGTAAACTTCCATGCATTCTGTGCATTACCAAAGAGTGATGACATCTGCCAAAACACAGGCCATCCTGAACCTTGGGAGCTCTGGGTCAAGCTAGGTCCTAGCTCCTCCAGCTCAGAAGGAGCCACAGTGATTCCTGGTGCAGCCCTGGAGCAAACCAGAGCAGTCTAAGGCAATGGACAGCATGTTTCAGGATGAACATCACCCTCCCAGTCTCAGTGATCTCTCATGGGTGTGTTTAACAACTGAAGGTACTCTATAGATATTCCTTACCTAAATCCAGCATATGGAAATTCAGATGTTTTGGAAAAAATGGATCTGTAGCTTTCATGCACATTTATTTAGACTTGCATGGAGAACTAAAGGGGTGCCTCTGCAGTGCACTAAACAGTCTTACCACAAAACTGTCAGAAAAAAAGCCCTGTGCCTTTCTCAGCTACAAGATCAGTCAGCTTCTGCCTAATTTCCCCTCCAGAAATATTGTCATTTTTCTTTCTTTACAGCCTATGTTTTTAGAAAACTTTAACATAAAAAGTAAAGCCAAGAATCTTTTGTTGCTTTTATCTCATGTTTATAGCAGTTATTATACTCGTGCAATTTTACATTTCATTTGGAGGCATGCAGAATGTTCACATATTGGAGAATTTCATACGCCTTCATAACAAGATGTCAAACCAGACTGGCTGCTTCCCTGTTTCGACAGGTATAATCAGAGTAACATGAGTCGAGCTGAAAGAAGCATTTGAATCCTTGCTTTTGTGGAAAGGATTCCTCCTTTAGCATAGGTTCACAGTTGGCTGTAGCCAACTTTTATTGGGACGCTTACAGCCTAAGTAAAGAGAACGGCGTCCCCTTGCGTAATGCCGGTTGTTGAAATTCCGATCCAGCATCTTTCTGGATAACTTTATGTGGCTCACTAACTGGGAGCAGAAGGCAGTGGCGGGGGGAGGTTTAAATTCTCCAACGGGAACAAGTCTGGAATGAAAACCTTTCTGAAAAATTGGTATTCTTGGAACAGTTCTTCATGGCTACAAAACAAGGCAACAATGCTTCATAAGCAAAAAACACATGCAAGCTAGAGATGAAATGGAAAAAATGACTAATGAGACCATTCACACACAAGTGTTTAAAAGCGCAACTAAAGCTCTTATTGGCTTCCAAAGAGTGGATGTTATTTATAATTATGCTTGAAAGGCACACCAGTCCCTGGGAATTTAAACAACATGCCCATCAAAGGGGAGACTCAGGTTTCTAAACAGCCAGGATTACATTGCACTGATGCAAGCTCTATGAATCACATTTGTCTAACGCAAAATTCCTGGAACCTGTGTCTTTTCTGTCATGTTTTTTCATCAATTATCATTTGCCTTTCCTGTTTCCATGTTACGCCAGAGAAAAACCATTATGCTGAAACCACAAGTGGTTTGCATTTTCTTCTTACACGAAGGGATGTTTTACTGTGCCCTCTGATTTCTCAACAGTATCCTGTGTGCTGTCACTCACAGCACACTAAGCTCTTCAAATTATTTGCAGTGGAAGTTTCAAATACACTACTGGTTTCTTTAAAAATGGAACTAAGTTTAACTGAAAGGTAGTGGTGGTGGCTTGTTAGGACAAGCACGGCTGGGAGAACATCAGATTTCTGTAGAATCTGGTTACTTTTGTCTTCTAAATAATGAATAATTGAGACAAATCTGATTCTGCAGGCCGTTAGCGATTATATATTAGCATATGCGAAGCAGTTGTTAATCAATGGATTAAGCGTCTGACTGTTTATAAGCTCAGTCACAAGAACTGGAATGAAGAAAACATGTAAGTCCTAATTAGGAACGTGCACACATCGTAACACTTGGGAGTTTGCTGCTTCCCATTTGTCGCATCATCTTTAGTCATGGCCTTGTGTCAGATGTGGCACTTCTAATCTAAATAACGTGACATTCCACATCTGTTTTCCATGAAAGTGACAAGAAAAGGAACAAGGTAACAGATCAGTGGGTGCTCATGTGAGCACATCAAGCCGAGCTGCACAGGTTGAGCCAGGCTTTACTGCCCCCAGATGTTCACCCTCCTCCCTCCCTCTTTCCCCCGCTGCAGTTCAGAGCAGCTGTGACAGGCACACGTGTCTCCATCACGACAACCACCACCAGCAGAAAGCAGGTCGTGATGCTGAGCACATCCTCGCTCCATCATCCCTGCAAGAGATGGGGCAGCTTCTTGCCAAGAGCAGCACTGCTGCCTTTCTTCAAGATGCAGTTGCCTACTAGATGCTCAGAAGCTGCCACCAAGTCTCTGCCTCTCTGCTTGGTTTGCTTTGGCCATAACACAGCTTTAGTTCTAGTAGATTGTTTCAGCTATTAGTTGTATTCAGTTTTAAAGCTAGCCTCATTTCTTTAATTCTTACTTCAGCATAACATCCAGAGAAGGAATTGTGGGAAAAACAAGTAGTAAGAGGGAGAGAGGGAGGGGTCAGAATGAAGCAGTCATTAATATTCTGATCAGGAGATATGTTAATGGGTTTTGTTTGGAAGTACATAAATACTAAAGCCGGTCTTGTTGTTTGGGTAACTTCTTAAAGCACTCTGGACTTCTGAGAAATTATTCAACCTGACTGACCTGGAGACAAATGTGACATTGCAATGGAGACTCTTGTTGAACTTTTGCTAGTCATTGTAAGGGAATTAATCACATTTACAACCTTCCTCTAAATAACCAACTTTGAGACTAACCATGTGGCAGCAGATGAGTTTTAAACAGAAGTTGCGTAAGTTGAGGTTGTTTGTTTTAGAGAAAACTGGATTTTTGCGAGGCCATATGCCCTTAGGAGGTTTAGTCTTGTATTGTTCAGTTCTATCTCAATCATATTACACACGAGGGACCAGGGCAGTTTCCTTTACTCTGAGTCGCAGCATTCTGCTTTTGGGTACCAGTTGAGTCCAGAGTCCAGGAATTAATACTTCATAAAAGCAGACATAGTAAAAGTACCTAGGAAGTTATTTTGAATATGTGTGTATGCACCAAACGGTTTATTACGAATCTGTGAAGATTCAAGTTGCTGGTGAGAAAACTAGGATCCCCCAAGATACTGGGCAAGTAACAAAGTAGTGCACGTATTTTACTGAGCTATCACCTGCCTCGGAGATAGCACAGCCTGAACATGCGGATTTCAGGCTTGAAGTTGGAGGTTTAGGAGAGGTAGGTCGCTTGCTTTTGTAACTAACAGTGGCATTTTTCAAAAGCACTTCCTAACTCTCAGCTGCCACTGCTGGATCCAGGTCCAGAAAAGACAAACCAAACTATAAAAACAAAACCCCAGGGGGGGCCTCCTCTGGCTTCTGTTAATTGTCTGCGGGAGATTTGATTTCAATAGCGCAACTGGATCTGGGTTTGGTTTCCAGCTGTTCACTCAACACCAGCTTTCCTTGGAGCTTCTCCCTAGCGATTAGGGCACATCTGCACGCCAGCAACCAACTCTGGAGGTCTGATGCCCTTGGGGCCTGTGGTACCAAAAAGCATCGCTGCTGCAGCCCCAGGGGGATCAGACCTCCAGGGATGCTTGCAGGAGGCTCCACATTAAATAAAGAGCAGCTCCTCGGTAGTAACCTGTGAGCAGGCAGGCAGGACTCCCTCTGGAGACCCCCTCCGGAGACCCCCTCCTTCCTGCCAGAGCATCAGGGTCTTTAGCCTGGACAGGAGATTAGAGGATTAATCTTTTATCTTCTGGGAATGCTTCTATAGCATTGAGGTTATTTCTGCACTTCAGTTCAGTATGTTGTTTAGCCCCTATGGCAGACATCTACGATTTACCCAGTTAAAACCCACTCCCTCTCGGCTCTGTCTTCTCACCCTCCTTGTCATGAATAGATTCATATGAGCCTCACTCAGGAAAAAATGAAGCCATTTGCTTCTAGGGAAACAGTGCTGATTCAGTAAGGCAGAGAAAAGTCACTGGTACACAGAATTAATAACACCGGTATCAGGCACACAAACACCACCTTAAAAATATTGAGCAAACATAACTCAGTAGAAGCTTTGTATCACCTCTCAGGCACATAAGTATTACGACTGTACTGTGCAAAAAGGCCCAGAACCATTTTGAGCTTATTTTGGGTTAAGTGTTTTTGCAGTTTCTGTTCCTAGCCTGAAGGGTTAAACTCCGCTACTCTATGTGCTTGCTCGTGTCCTCCCTCTTTCCCCGTGCTTTGGTACAGTAGGTTTTTACTCTCAAAATGATTGCACACCCCTTTTTTTAAGCTGCCTTACATTTATCATGCTTGTTGCATGCAGGTGAACTCGATTACATCGTTTATTCCCTACTTCCACCAGCCAAGGCTTGAGCACCTCCCTGATTACAGGGTTAATTACACCTTTTTCAGAGCTCTGGTTGTCTGTCTCTCTTCCACACCAGGCATGTTGCTGTCCTACAGTGGTGTACAAAGGCATGTGCAAGAGTTGATCAGCACTCACTGTGGTGGATCTCTGCTTCCAGCCAAATCTGGGACAGATAAGAAGGATTTTTCAGAGTTAACATCACATTTTCAATAGAAATATTAAGTAGCTGGCAGTAATTTTTTATGGTCTTTATTGACCTGAACTGATGCTATGGCTTTATGTCATTGGAACCATATCAGTGGGAAATCCAAACTATGCTTAAACAGGACCTGCATCCTGTGAGTCCTCTGGGGCTGAAGTGCAGGGGCTTACTGCACTGGGGCTGTGGAATTCATGCTGTACATTTTCCTGCAGGCCAGTGAGAAGCAGGTTCATTTCATCGTGTCACGGCAGACCAGGCAGCAGCCCCCTGACATCCTACAGGAGACAGGCTGGAGTTACAGCAGTGGCAGCCTGCAGCCCTGTCCCGC
>NW_009911080.1:144840-155784 GCF_000696875.1 Nestor notabilis
ACCCTAGCAAGGTGAGGACATGAGTGCTCGTGTGGTTGCTCTGACATCCGTGGGGCAGGGGGCTGGGAGGGCAGGGAGAGTTCTAGTGTCTCGGGGTGTTATCTCTGGTTTCTGTCACTGGAAGAAGCATGTCTTATTTTACAACAGCAACAAAAGCTGTGCTCCTCATTATTTATACACTGCTTCTGCCCTGACTCTGCCTGGAATAGGGAGGGAAGGAGAAGGTGAAGGGCAGTGGAGGAGCAGGGAGCTGATGTGCACGCTGCATCCTGGCCTTGAGCATGGATCTGGCTGGCGGTGCGAGCCAGCACAGGCAATGTGCTCCAATGAAAGGGCTTATCTGAACTAAAGTCTTCAGACAAAAAAAATTTCATACACTGGCCTGAGATATTCCCATAAGCTGCCTGAAAATTAAGGTAATCAGTAGTCTACTGCTTGTTTCTTAAGGTACCCGTGCTCTGACCTGGCTGGCAGTCCAGTGGCAGGCAGTGGCTGTGGTCTCCATGGCTGCTGCTAGCACATTGTGTTTCTGTGGAGCTTGGACCCAAAACATGTTGGGTCTGCTCTTGCAGCACCTGGCATTCACATGGACAGGGGTGCAAGGGCTGCCAACGTGCAGTACAGCCAGACCCAACCCTTGGCACCAAGTAACCACCTCACCTATATATGGCTCTGGCTACCAAACTGTCCCTCCAGCCGCTCCTCTGTACCCAGTTACATTGTGTGTTTTGTGCATTTAGACTTGCATAAAGCAGAGAGACTCTCATGGTCAAACATATGAGGTTTTAAAGCAGAAACTGATGCAGCAGGAGCTTTGAAAATACCTTTTCTGTGTTCACTCAATGTTATAATTTGAACTATAGACAGAACAGGGTATGTCCTTGCAGGGGACTGAAGTCATGTGCCTGGCTAATTTACAGTAATCACTCTGAGTGTCACCACTTACGCAAACCCTTGTGAGCTGGTCCGCTGACCACCTGTGCCAGGGGTGCATCAGGAAGGTGACGGTCAGGGTTGGTTTAAATCCATCCTGCCTTATGGGCAGCCAAATGAGTCCTTAAAGAACCTTTGGACTGACCCAGCTGTCAGTCAGATCGGGTGCACAGCTGTCAGCCAGGAGACAAGCCTAGCTCTGCATTTTACAAATGATAAAGGTACCCAGGATTTGCCATTTTTCTTTTTAAAAACCAAAACAAAGCCAGCTACATTATTCAATGTTTTTATACGTAAAAGGTATACTAGTGTTTGTTTATCTATTTTTAGTTTTCTTTTCCATAAAGTCACAATCACAGCCCTTGTTAGGTGAGACTAGGTCAGCAAGAGTTAAACCAGAGAGCAGAGTCAATGCTTAGTAGCTACTACCCAATAGCAAATAGTGCCCAACTAATCATGCATCTGCAAGGCATTACTTGCTAATGAAGAAATGATTTCCTTAGGGAGATATGTGTAGGACAGCAATTAGTTCATGTGGCTACTGTATGATTTCTAGTGAAGCTCCAAGCACCTGCTAGCTCTACTATGTTGATCTGATTGATACCACACGGGATTGTCTCCCATAAACTGCCTTAGATTCTTGTTTTTCTCTTCCTGTACAGAAAGGTGTAAGGTGGGAATTCTTAGTAAATCCAACATGATTTTGGAGTAGCTGTGAGATTGAAAGGCTGATGTCGACCTTGCAATAATCCCTTAAAGACTAATGGATCATTTTTTGTTGGATAGGTCATGGCTTTTAGGGGGATTTCCAGTTTGCCACAGGAGATGGGTGCTACATAAGTATATGACTGAGTGTGCTGCTGTGGGCTTCTGTCCAGTGCCACCATTTGGGCACTTTCCAGGGAAGATCACAGCCATAAAAAGAAAACTGTGAGCTGTTCCTACCTCCCTTTAGCTTTGTGTGTGTGCAGCAGAGGGCTTATATCACAGAAAATGCTCTGGCAATAGATCAGGAGATAAGACAGGCAGTGGACATGATGGGCTTCAGGCACAGTGGGCTTTTGGTTTGATGCAGTCATTAGCAGAGCATTATTTGCCCTTTTCTGGGGTATGAGTGTGTCAGGTTTAATTTCTCAGCTTTTTTTGCTGAAGGTTTAACTGAAGGTGGTTTGCAGTTCAAGATCTTCAAACTCTAGTCTTTGACAGACTTAAAATGCTATTTTTTTTCAAATAGACATTAGTGCAGGAGCAGTGCTTGCAAGCCTAGAGTGCAGTGTCCTGTCTAGCACCCTGCTCCTCAGAGCCAAGGCAATGTCTGTTAGATGGAGTTTACTGTCAAGGGAGCTTCCGATGTGTGTGGTTTGATGAGTCTGCTACCTACTGCTGTTCAGTGGGGTTGCTTTATTGTGTGTGATTGATAGAGAGATTGCCAACTGACTTGAATTCTGATTAATTTTAAGGTGTTTTTTGTCCCATGAACTTACTGCAGGAGGTGAAAATAGCAGGTTGGGAATGGCCTCTTTGAGGGAAGTAGTTCTTGCTGTAGAGCATGCATGAGCTGAAACCTGCTCTTGAGCCTTGGCTGTATCCAGCACCAAGAATAAACTAGCTTCCAGCAGCTGTCTTGCTCACATGAGGGCTCAGGAACCACTTTTGGCCAAGCTGTTGCCCTCGTGACAGCCTGCCTCCATCTGGAAAGCGTGAGGAGGCAGCTTTCAGGCCGATGGCAACCAGCCATGCAGCCAACAAGGCGCTGGAGGAAGAGGAGGGTGCTCTGTAGTGACCATGTCCTTCTCTGGTGGCAGTGATGCCAGGCATACGGCCTGCTGGGTCCCACACAGGCTCTCATCGAGCTGTAGTCCTGTGTACAGAGATAGGGCAGGCACAGCCCAAACTGTTCTGGCTGCTGCCTGGATTCAGAAAAGAGAAGATGTCAGAAACACTTTCTTGTGGAGCTGAGGTTGTTAAGCCAGGCTGTAATGTATAAACAGGCCAGATTCGATTCGTTTGAAGTCAGTGGGAGCTTTGCCATTAACTAAATAGCACTTGTTTTTAATTGGAACTGTTTTCTTACTCCTTTCCAACAAATTGTCTAGTACTTAAAGCAAATCTGTCACCCTGTTGCTTGAGCTGGCAATATTTTCTGACCATACGAGCAGGTTAGCCTTCAGGTGAAGTACATTTTCCATATACACTCAGCTCTGTCTTTTGCCTGCAAGGCATGTGTCATAGCTTTGATGTTGTGGTAATCTGCTGTAAATATTTATTTTCCAGTAAATATACAGAAGGGGGGGGGGGAATTGAACAGAGGAGAAGATGAACTGTTATGGGTTTTTTTCTCCTGACCTCTGAGGTCACTTCAAAACAAGGGAGAAGGACAATTGTTTAGAAGAGAATGCATTGAAATGCAGTCACTGATAAACATTGCCTTTTAACTGGTTTACTCATTATCAGCTGTACCTCAAAGAAAGCTCTACGTGTGTTTACTAAGAAAGGCTTTACTTTCCTTTCGTCACTGCCTTAGACTCAGCCAAGTCGCCCCAATTCCTCTGTATCTGCAACCACGTAGAAAATGACATGTGGAAGAGGAGCTTCAAAGGAAAACTGGTCCTACATTGTTGAGCATACAAGTACCAGTACTTTTTTGATTCTTCACTGAAATGTATCATCAGGACAATTTTTTACCAAGCACTGCTTTGAAACCTGTTTCTCTCTACCATGATTCCTCAAAAAATAGAGCATTAGCCAGTTTATCAGCTAATAGGTTTGGTGTCTGAGATACGATGGACACGGCATAAGTAACAGGATTGCTCTGAATACTCAGAGCTGCAAATCTAGTTCTAATTTCATATTTTGCTACAAGATTTCAGACTGCATTCTTGTGAAAATTACCCCTGCCCCTATCCCACATGCTTCAGGAAGTGGCCTTTTCCTTAGAAAGCCATTCCTTTCTAAGGAGAAGTAACATTTTTGCACATACATGGATAAAACATTAAGTGTAGTTCGCACAAAGCTAGAACTGCTATTTTAAAAACATTTACACCTTAAAGACAAAAGTGAAAGGTTAAAATTATCTTGACTAGACCATTAATATTTTTTAAAAGGGAATGTTCTAAAACTGTCAGAAATTTTCAGGTTCATTTGCAAGCCATAAACTTAATTGCTCTGACATAGTGCCTGTGTTCTGCATCCACTAGATGTGGTATGTCCAAACAACTCTATCAGTCTGGGTTCTGTCTTGCTGACTGAAAGAAGACCTTTTCCACTGAGCTCTTTGCCTTTTTGTTCCTGGAGCTCTGTGGCAGCCACTGTTGTTCTGCTCATGCATCTGGAGATCCTTTGCTAAGCTGCTAGAAGGTTCTGGGTTTTGATGTCAATGTTGCATCACGGAAATGCTGATGTGTTAGTTCCACCAAATGCACTTTTAAAAAACACACAAACCAATATAGCCTGTCCTACTCCCATATAAACTTCTTGCCACTGTCTTCCTTTGTTCATCGTCATCAGTGTGGGAGCAGCTGTGGACTCACTTGCTCCACTTTCTGGTGCTGCTGGCCAAGGAATCAAGGTGGAATGTCTTTGTGGGATCTTGGATTTCCAAGAGATTAGTGTAGCTTTAAATTAGTTTTATAGATTAATTTTGTTAATTATAAACGTGAGGTCACACTTGTGCATGAGAAGGTTGGGTGGGGGGGTTATATACATTTGAAATCTATTTAGCAGCCTGCTATTATATCTACATATGAGTCTGGAATGGATGGTGCTGCTCCCGCAAGAGGGGCTGGGATCTTCAGGAGTTGATACCAGGCAGGGGCACAGCTTATGAAATACCTAAGGCAACCAAAGCAATTGACATTTAAATGCAGATTTTCTGGTGAAGCATCCTCGTTTCTCAAACTCCTCTGAAAGAGCTGGGTGTGTTGTAAGCGTGACATTCAGTTTGCAGCTTTTTTGGAAGCTTGTGTTGCCTCTCCATCTTGAGTTTCTTTCCCGTGAGTTTCTTTCACCCTTGCTCATACAGTAGTTATTGCATGACTAGCGGTGTGTATGAAACATTTCCTGTTCAGGGGGAGGAATAAGGGGATGTCTGTCTTCAGACAGTTGAGGTAGCTGTCCCAAGGTGACCTTTTAAGCACAAGCACCAGGAAGAACACCCTGGAAGCTGCTGGCTCTTCACTCTATAAATGTCCTTCTCTTTTCCTGAACAGAAACACATATTCTTGGAGTGTATTCCCACCAGTAACTTACACAGAAACATGGAATCTGGGAGAGCAAATGAAGTGTTTATCTTCTGATCTGTCCCCAAGAGTCCTATTCCTTTAAACCAGGTGGACCATTTCTCATTAACTGTATAGATGACATTCAGGCTGCAAGCACCAAGATAAGAACTGTGACCAGATACTCAGTGATATGAAGATATGAAGAACCTTTTATATTTTTTTAGTCAGATTCGTTATTTACATTTCAAAGACCTGCTTCTATTAGTCTCAATGCTAAAATACTGCTGATTTTGGTGGGAGCAGTGCCTGACTTTAACTATTAAGGCACGGATTATCTTGGTGGTAGCTCTGACTCTGCAGATGGCTGAGCCCTGGAGAGAGTCATGCCTGCTGTCTGGCCAGGCATGGCAGGCGGCTGTGAAATGCTTTGGTATTCCCTCAAGGAATATTGCCTTCAGTGGAATACGTGTCAGCTGTCAGGCAGGTCCCCATGACCACTGTGTTTGTGATTGCTGTTTTCTCCACTGCAGAGCACCCTTCATGCCGTCACCTGTCATGAGAAGGTGGTGGCTGTCCGGAAAGATAACACGGAATCACTGGGAATGACTGTAGCAGGCGGAGCATCGAACCGGGAATGGGATTTGCCTATCTATGTGATAAGCGTCGAACCTGGAGGAGTTATCAGCAGAGACAGCAGGATAAAAACAGGTAAAAGAAGGGATTTTGAAAGCCTGCTTTAATTCAAAGGCTTCCTTTGAAAACAGAGTGGCAGTGAAAGAACATCACACCCTGACATCTTCAGCTATTCCATAGAATTTGGGGTACATCAGATTAAAGAGTCTCAAGTCAGCTAGCAGAAAATGTATAACATGCAGTAGAAACCATCTCTGTGAAGTAGTATGTAGGCATATTCTGATAGGAAAAAAAAGAGTTTTTCACAGGAAAATGGTCTTGCACCACCATCTCCCAACTACTGAAATCTTCATTGTGTAGCCTTCACGGGGTTTAAATGTAAAGTTTTGTGCTTGTTGGTCATATCATTCATGGCTTTGAAAGAAATTTTGAAGAGCAGAATTCCCATCATATACGAAGCAATGATACTGCCTTGTGGCTAAATATGTCCGGAAATATTGGCTTCATAACTCCATTTGGCTCTTGATGTAACAGAGTGATGAGATTAACAGCTTCTTCTCCCCTGCATAAGTAAGCCTTTAGAGTAAGATGAGGAGCGTACTTTATCAGTGGCACTTTTTGGTATAGGTAGGCAGTAGAGAAATGGTGAAACTCAGTTTTCAGGATGTTACATCTCCAAGAGCCAAGTACCTTGACACCCTGCATCCAGCAACTGTGCAGCTCCCTGTCCCTTGCTGTTCATCCCCTATGCTCAGCTTCACCACAGTCACTGCCCAGAAGCTGGAGGGAAATCCTGAGTGAGAGGGAAGTGAAGACACCCAAAAGTGGGGCAGAATAGCTGCAGCCCAGCCAAGCCCCACGAGCCTGGCTTGCAGCACCCAGGACCAGCATGCCTGGGAACCTCCCCTTTGCAGGAGCTGTAGCTGCTCATCAAAATCCATGTAAGAACATGACAACAGGAGCAAACCAGCAGGTTTCTCCTTCTCTCCTGCTGGGAAATGGCTGCATCTCAACGGGATACATTTTCCAAAAAGTATTCATCACGAGGCAGCGTGGAAAATTAAGCCTAGTTAATCTGATAAAATTGGAAACAAATGAACACATGATGTTATAACAGCGCCATAAGCCTCCATGGTTTTGAGCAGCTTGTAGGCTGTCGTCCATCTCTTTGGGCAGGCCACAAGAAGAGGTTCATGTTTATGTTGCCTTGCCAGTGAGCACAGCCCCTGCCTGGAGGAGCATGCAGGTGAGGCGCAGAGGGCACCCAGGGAAGCCCTGGCAGTCGAGCGTGCTGCAAAGGGTAGCAGAGCACTTGGCACCATGGCCGCTTGCATGACATTAATGATGTCTTTATTAGTCTCCCTGTGGTAACTGAGGTCATCTTTGCATTTTCTCTGAAGCTGCCGTGCCTACGTTATAAAAAGGCATACAGAAAGATGTTTTGGCTTGCGGCCATTCAAACTGGCGTTGACATTGAAATAATGATACCTTATTCCACAAAGCAAACCTTACAAAGAGTCAGCTGGAGCATCAGTCTTCAGCTTAGGGAGCACCGGGAGAAAACCACCTTTGAGTTTTCAGGTTTCAAGGTCAGACTGAGTACAAAAGCTGTTAGCTGGAAGTGGGCTTTGGAGACCTGGACTAGCATCAGATGCCCATACCACAAGCTTGTTGGTACAGTAGGACCCCAGCTGTGCTGTTCAGCTCTGATGCAGGACATGACGTGTCAAGAAACCAGGACCAAAGCCTCTATCCAGCCCAGCAATAGTCCTGTGTATGGGGATCTAGTGTCTTCCCTCATGCCTGTGGCATGTTCACTAGCATGTGCTTCACATCCACATTAAACGATAGAATTAACAAACAGCCTCATCAGGCAGCAAGCTCTTGGCCATGGCTTTGACTTGCTTGTTCATGGGGGTCAGAAAACACTGGTAGGTTTTTTTATCATCTTTTTTATTGCTCTCAGGTGACATCCTCCTGAATGTGAACGGGATTGAGCTGACGGGGGTCAGCCGGAGTGAGGCTGTTGCGCTGCTGAAGAACACCAACTCATCGGTGGTGCTCAAAGCCCTGGAGATGAGAGCGTGTGAAGCCCAGGAGGAGCGGGGCCACCCGCCACCCCCCAAGGCCATGCAGGCAACCTCCGAGAGCAGCGAGTGGTCACCTTCCTGGGTGATGTGGCTGGGGCTGCCTCGGTAAGTCCACAGATTGCATCCTCTTGCTGAAGGGGAGTGGGAGGAAAGATTTGTATTTTCTGGCAGCTCTCTTTTGGCTTGATTCATTGCACTGACATCTTAATTAAATCCAGGCTCTGTCACAGGCTTGACTCTAAATACCTCCCTTTTGTAAATGGGTGTGTGTATACAGCAAAATAGACACAGAGATCCCATTGCAAGGGAGGAAAGGATCCTGAATTGTTCCAGTCTTTAAAACTTATCTGGCACTTAGGGAGGGAAAGGAAAAGCTTGCAGGGATATAAGAGCTTGCTGAACTGGGGTTTAGGCTCGACCACCCTGCAGAAGGCACAGCTACCTCTTTTGCAGCTCTCAAGCTGCACAGCCTTTCCCCTCAGCCAAATCCAGCTGAACTGTTTGACTTTACCCAGATGTTGCAGAGTGCGCACAGTTGGCCGGTGTCTCTGAATCACCTCTTTTAACCCCACCCCCAACTGAAAGGAGCACGTTTGTCATACACAGGAAGCAGCTGTGTTGTCGTTTCAGTAAGGATAATCTAGCCACGTCGCATGTCATTAGGCTCTCTCAAACACACTCGGTGTGCAGGGTGTATACCTGCAGCTTCAGTGGCATTCCGTGAGGTATTCAATGAGGTCATGCTGTGAGTCTGTGCACATGGGAAGCTAGCGTCACACAGTCGGAACCGGTGATCAGTTTTAAGGCATGAAGAAGTCGGCTCACTAGTTACTTTTGCCCATGCTCCTAACCCTGGCAGCAGTTCAAAGTGTCTGGCTCTCTTTCATGGGGTGGCATGGAAAGATGGTCTGCAGAACAGGTGGGCTTTTGCTCTAGGCACAGTTTCAGGACTCCTCTTCATTTCCCTGTCTTGCATACCAGGTTACATGCTTTCCCTCCTGGCTCAAGCTGGTTTGCACTCATTCACCTTGCAGCAAGGTCTGCTGTGAGGCCCAGATGTTTAGGGCTTGGTCTGAGGCTAACGACAGTGTCACATGTGCTGAAGCATTGCCAGAGCAGAAAGCAGGCTGTGTGTTGTCCCCGGCAGATAAAAGGTTCTTCCTGCAGTGGAGAGGACTACATCCTTATTTCTCTGAAAGAAAAGCAGTAAATGGATGGCCTCTAACTTGCTACCCCAGGCAATGGTGAATCTTTCTCAGCCAGTCTTGCTGCAGACTGGTAGGCCCAGGGATGTCCTCATTCCTACTCACTTCTGCACCCCAAAGCTTGACCAGCAGCATTGTGAAGACACTGGGGCATGGGTAATGCTCCCAGCAGAGAGACAGCAAACATACTAGAGGTCTTATAGTTGCTGCAGCCTGCGATGCTGAATCTTGCCTTCAACCACTATCCATTGCTAGATGGACTGAAACAATTGCATTCTGCCTGCCCTAAACCCACCTTCATTGGGCTGTATGGAAAACCTAAGCCTCACGGCCATCATCTGCTACCCACAGCTGCCTGAAGTCCCCATGTCCTCAGCAAGGTGACAGAAAGAGAGGACAGAGCTCCACAGTACTGCAGGCTTGCACCCAGGGTTCACATCAGGCAGTTCCACTTTGCAGTTTGGGAAGAAAAGGTGTTTTTTCCCATTTCAAAGGCAGTCTCTAAGCTCACTCTGTCCCCTTTCCTCCAAAGGCTGCTTGTGTGAAGGCATTCTGACCCCTCCAGTGTGAAGAAAAGTCAGCCCCAGTGTCAGCAAGGCTGAAGACAGGAGTTCATTGTAACTCTATCCCCAGCTGCGGTGCTGTGCACAGAGCACAGCGCAGCCCTTCTCTACCAAAGAAAAGTAGGGGGATTGGTATGCTGAGCTGGTACACTGCTCTGAACATCGGACTAAGACAGGGACCAACACAGATGAGACGTGACAGTAACAGAGGGGCACTTCATCCTTATGAGTATCTGGTTGCTTTGAGTAGAGGTGCCCCAGGATCAGGTTTGGGATTGCTCATCAGGTATTATCAGACCCTTCAGTCTTCCCCAGCATGCGTGCACTTACCCTCTTACTCTTGTACTGATTCTCCATGGCCCACACCAGACATCTGGAAGTCCTTCAACAAGTTCTCTCCCTAGGACAGTGTATCACATTAACTCATTTCGCTCCAGGTCGAGCATTTAACCTTTTTGTTATCTGGCTTTCAGTTTGCTTTTGGCAAGGATCACATCCCACTCAAGGTATTGCCAGCAGTCTCACGACATTTTCCAGGCTGTAGAGAAAATTATTCTCTGTCAAAATAGGTGTCTGACAGGTCCATCTTGGCAAAGGTTGCTCAGGTTCAGGGAACTGAAGGGAGAGCAGAGTCTTTCCTTTTGTATTCCAAACACAAAGAGTTTTGGTGAAAATCCTGTGAAGGATGGTCCTATAAAATGTGCCGAGTTGAGCTAAACACTAGAGGATGTGCACAGACCTCTATCCATGACTGACGAAGTAGTAAACAGGCTAACATTAATAACAGTTACATGATTAAAAGTACTTTCTTCACTTTTGAGGCTGGTGTGCTGTAAACGCCTCATTCTCTGTGCTCATACTAGCACAGAACTTGCCCCTTTCCCAGGGACTGCATACCTGTTACAGAGACGGGCAGAGCCAAGAGACACAAGCATTGAGAGTCAGGGAATTATACCATTTTTCTGGCTCAAGTCGGTAGCAGCAGAATCCAGGAGGTTATCTGACTCCTTACATCAAAGCTCAACGCCCTGGAAAAGCCATCTGTCATAATTTAACATTTGTGGATCTCCCTTAAATTTTGTCCCTTTCCTCATAAGATCTTAAAATTGGCTTTGGTCACTTTTATATGGCTTGATAATACATAAACAGCTCCTCTGTTCTTTCTGTAGCACAATCCAATATGTGTGGTTATAAAATAGACTCATATGTGCATCTGACATCTGTCAAAACTTGGCCTGCATGCGAGCGGAGGGGCTGAGGCCTGGGAGGAAACAGTGATGCAGGACCTTAAGCATTCCTG
>NW_009911080.1:155815-176340 GCF_000696875.1 Nestor notabilis
AGGGTAGCTAATTTAATTGCTTGTTGTTGAGGAAGACAGGTCTCCTTTAGTGTTGGAGGGAAATGTTGTTGTGAAGCATGCACTAAGGAAATAATGCGGAGCAGCTGGTGAAAAGTGTTTCTCCAGCCCCATGATGTTTCTTCTACTCTTCCTTGTTTTCCTGCTCTCCTTTCTTTGCTCTCCTCATGTTTCCTTCCCCCAGCTAGCACTGAAAAATAACCTTATAGATCATCCTGTCATAACATTTACAAACATTGGTACTTCACGCGAGTGTTTTTCTTCATCTGCAAAATGAGATGAGAAAGACAGGAGGTGGCCAAAGTCATTCTGCAAAACAGGGCTAGAACTGGGCATGAAACATGGAATTAGGACAGAAACTCCCCCAGATTACGTCCATTCAGGCTGTAGGGCTCTGATGGGAGCAATTCTCGAATATTACTGAATTCCACTGCCACTAGTCTACTGTAATGGGGAGGGGGAGAGGGAGGGAGTCATTGCTGAAGCCCTCTTGAAGTCGGGCTGGTTTTCATTCCCAGAGCATAAGGCTCTTTGCAAAAAGCAGCAGGCATTGTACATTTAACTACTTGAAAATAGGCATTTTTAAATTCCTTCTGCATGAGTAACTGATGCTCAGTTCTATTATTTCTTATGATAGGACCCTGCGTCTAGACACTGTTTATCTTCAAATCTTGAATCTGGGGCAAGTTCACACACAAATTACTCCTTGTCCTCAGCTTTTGGAGTACGTACAGATAGAGGTAGAACACTGTGAGCTGCCCTCTTCCGAGGCAGAAGATGGTTCTCCTTGGACCTATTGCAGTTTAGTGAGTTAGAGCAGTTTAACTGGATCAAAACACACAGACTGGGGCTTTTGTTTCCACACCACCTTATCCACTTCTCAGGCTATGGCGTGTGTGATGAGTTGGACCCATGCTGCACCAAGCACCCACACAGCCCAACACCCCCAGCTGGACAAGAGGATATAAGAAGAACAAGAGCAAGAAAACTCACTGGTCGAAGTAAAGGCAGGGAACAGTCACTATTTACATTGTGCTGTGGGCAAAACAGTCCTGGCTGGGGAATTTAACTTAAAACATTTACCAATATGGGTATTGGGAATCAAAAATAAGAAACACATAAACACTTGGGGAAAATCCCTTTCCTCCCATTTCCCACACCCAGCACCTCTCCTCCTGCCTTCCTGGTCCTCACTGCCTTGCAGCCGGTTATACCCCATTCCTTTAGTAAGGCAAAAGGCATCACAGGGGGTTAGAGTCAGGACAGAGTAGTTGCTTTCTGCTGCTCCTTGCTTCCCATGTATTTCTTGTGCTTTGGCAGAGAGAACAATCCTGATGCTAGTACTCTGTGTCTATTTTAATTAGATTTAGCATACGCTTTAATAACAATTTATGCTTTCTGGACTGATGAAGACCATGTAACTGGTAACCTTACAGACTGTGTGTACAGAACACATGTAAGCCTTGTATTCACTGTTTTCTTCTTCTGTCTTTACCTGCTCAGCTATTTCTTTTCTGTGGTGTTAGGATTTAGCTGAATGTCCTCCTGAAGGCATTGAGTGTAGCACCAGGCCCCTGCTCCCCAAAATCAACACTAGGTAAGAGCACTAATAGCTGAATCCTGGCACCACTTGGTCATGACCTTGATAAGTACCATCAACCACAGAGGGTTTAAGTGATTTTGCAGATTAAAGAAATCCACAGATGGTAAAGTAATAATGCCTGGCTGCTGAGGAAAGAAGCAAATGCCACCTGTTTCTTACATTAGCAGCCTGTGAATTCTTGTGCAAATATTATATACCTACCACCCTGGCAGCAGGTGAATATTTGTAGGTCCTGGGGGACTAATCTAGTGTTACTATAAGACCCTGCTATGAAACACAGCAAAAGCATTATTTGACAAATAAAATTTTTAAAAAGCTAGACATGTTGGTCTTTAAGATATTTATCCTTCTACAGAAGAAGTGTCAGCTGTTTCTTAGAAAACTTAAGTCTCTGAATAGAGCTTGTAACAGTTGCTTGCTGTAGACTAGGCTGTAATTTCAGATTTGGAATAGCAAAAGGATTTTCAGGCTCTTCAGTCATGCCTGGTATACCACTAATGATGAGCAGGTTAAGTACTAAGGACAAAAATTTCTGTTGCCTCGTAATTAATGAAATTAATTCCTTTTTTTCCTGATTGATTAAGAAAAAAGAAACAAAGCAGGTATTGAAATTAATTACGTGCAATAGGCAAAGTATAAGGCTCTAATAACCTTGCTACTCTTGCCTTCCTCTATTCCTTGTTCCAGCTAACTTTGTCTCAGCATAAATTACAGTATCATAACATACATTCAAGAGACCAACAGAGGGAGAAGCAGATTTCAGCTCTTACCATAATAACCTTGTGTTAGTCATTATAGCGAGGACAAGCTATCTTCTTGACGGCAGCCTCAGTACTCCAAAGCTCTGACTGGCATGGGTAGGCTTATCTCATCTTCCATGCTGTGTCACCTCTGATTTTTGTAATTCTGGCCCATTTCATTGGCCTTGAAATTACTGAGCTTTGACATGCATCACCATAAGAAATGCTTAACCACTCTCAACACAGTTAATCACACACAGACTTTTATCTGGAAGATAAAACAAGTCACAGGATTGTACAGGGCAGGTGAAATACAGGTTTTGGCATAATAGTTTACAAATATTAAACGCAGTCTCAGGTGAGTGTTTTTCTCCATCACTTTTGATTGCAACTAGATCATTTGCATAAATTTTACCCTCTGAAACAACTTATTTGCTATTGTAACCCCAAGATAACCCAGTAATTTTACTTTCAGGATAACTGGTTGTACTCGTGGAAAGCAGCACTACAGAAAACAGAAGGAAGCATCGGTGTCCAATACAGTGGAACTTTGGTGCTATTTTGCATCTTCAAGACACTCCATGGGTGTATGAAAAGGCATATTCATCATTAATGGTTTATCAGAATCTAAAGTTAAGACATCTAACTAGTCTGCTTTGTTTCAGGTATTTGTACAGCTGCAAAGAAATCGTATTACGACGAAATACATCTGGAAGTCTTGGCTTCAGCATCGTAGGAGGTTATGAAGAACACACTGGAAACAAACCCTTCTTTATCAAATCCATTGTTGGGGGAACACCAGCGTATAATGATGGCAGAATTAGGTAATGGTAACTAATGAAATGTAGCATTTAAGTCTTTCATCTAGTTCATTGGGGGTGGGGGGGATGCATGTTAAAACTAATTTTCATGAAGACTCTGTGTGTGTGTGGGAAAGGACTCACTGATACAGAACTAACTGAGATCTGGAAATAGGATGTAAGTGTCCTGAACTTTAACAGATTTGCCTTCATAGCAGCATGTGTTCAGATGTTTAGCAATCACGAGTATATGAGTAAGTGTAAAGATAAGTTAGTTTGATCTCGGGTAGTATGAAGCATGCGAGCACAGAGCAGCTTTCACACCCACCCCCCCCAGCTCAAAAAAACCCATCCAACCACCTTCTCCGAAAACACCAATACATTTTAGGAGAGTGAATGCAGAATTATGGAGCAAACTTAAACCAACTGAGAAGTCTTAAACAACATAGGTTGTTCAGAACATAGATTATTCCATTCTGAAAGAACTATTTTCTTTCAAACCTGTCTAAGTTCTAAGGAGGGAAAAAAAAACAAACAAACCAACACCCAAGTATTTTCACCTGCTTTATTCCCTTATTCATTAACAGTAGTTAGCCAGAGAAGGAGTAGTAATACTAATTTCTACCCCTTCCTCCCAGCTCAAGTACACGCTTTAGCATTTGCAAACATTCAAGATAGGAAGTCACCTTGTTCAATTGTTTTCTCATATTTGCCCTTGATTTTTCAGATGTGGCGACATCCTCCTTGCTGTCAATGGCAGGAACACATCAGGAATGCTGCATGCCTGCTTGGCAAGGATGCTCAAAGAACTGAAGGGAAAAATTACTCTCACAATTGTGTCCTGGCCTGGCACTTTTTTATAAAACAACTGTTTGTGGAGAGGAACATCAGTTTTTGCTTTTTGGGAAGGTCAAGGATGTATTTATAAAGAACAGGTTTGTGAAATTTCAATTTGCATGTCAAGAAAAGTCAAATTTAGGCAAAGCAGGGACATCTGTCAGAAAATCACTTCAGAGTGATTTAAGCTACAGACTTAAGTCTTTCCTTCCCCATATTCTTAAGGGTTTTTTTGTTGTGTTTCTTTTTTATATATATCTATATTTATGTATATTTAATGCATTATAATAATTAATAATGAAATTTCAGGAGCAGCAGCTCTCCTGCTCACCCACTTTATTTTGATTTACAAAAAAGAAATCCTTGAATAACTTACTTACGGAAAAAATTTCTTGCAGTTTTTTTCTAGTTGCAAAAATGAGGTGAAGGTTTTTATCCAACACAGTAATAGCACTTTGATTATGTGTACCTTTTCATGGTCAGCATGAAGCTGGTATTTTCAAGACTTTCAAGTACTGTTAGTCTGTAAAACTGTGAATTAAATTTCTAAAATAATTAAAAATAACTGTAACTGTGTCCTTGTACAGACATTGTTTTCATCCAAAACTGAACAACCCAGTTTCCTGGTATGTTTTGATTAATACTGTTAAATCTAGGATTTTTATATAGAATTATTGTTTTTAAGGATGTACTCTGCGCTCTGTTAATACCATTAAGTGAGTCTTCTAAACAGCACCATGCCAATCACACTTGATGCTGTTCTGCATGGAGTGATTCTGATAGTGATGATGCTCTTACATTTTTTCTAAAAATAGTTCTTTGCCTTTCTCTGCAAATTAACCACATTCCAAAGAGTTAACTTCTCACAAGCTAGCACTGGGAAGAGGATATATTTGTTAATCTTTACCACGTTAAGGACAGCTGTTCCTCTAGAAGAAAGACTAAAATGAACTTTCTCTTAAGCCACTGAAAAGCAGCAGGGATGATTATCCAGCTTAATTCACCCTTATGCACCCACATAAACCAGACATAATTGCCAAGTGTATCGGAGTGTTCCATCAGACTAAGAACAATCAATCAGCACCTTTCAGAGTTTCCCTATGTTTTTTCATTTCGCCTTAGTACAAAGTTCTTGAAGACAAGTCTGCAGTTCCTGCCTGTCCCTGTAGTAAAAGATGACCTTTTCAAATATGAATTCCAAAAGCTACACTAAACCCACACTGTTCCAGATGTTGGTATATAATAAAGTGAATGCACACTGTTTTTAAATTCAGTAAAACAATGACCTTCCCACTGGCTAATGAAAAAAGGAGACACTTTAATACAAATAATTTTAAACCCTACATATGCTGTAAGAGCGTAAGGCTCTAGCAGATTAAGATGTTTTCTCACTTAAAAGACAAAGTCAGTCCAGGAATCTTAACATGAAAAAGTCATTCTTTTATTTCCAAAAAAAAAAACAAAAAAAAAAACCAACCCCAAAACAAAACAACAAAGTAAACTTTGATTTCAAACTAACAGAACAAGATTAAGAGCAAATTATTTTAATACCCAGAAAAATAACAAGATTTATAGTAATCTATTTCTGGCACTAATATATATGCAAGTAGGCAAAAACCACACAAGCCTATTCTGCAGGGGCAGCTTCAGTGTTTTCCTGTTCAGGAGCAGGTTCACCGCTGGCTTCTTTTCCTTCTTTGCTTCTTTTGGATTTTTTGTGTTTGTGCCTTCTATGGCTATCCCCTTCTTCACTGTCATGACGACGTCTGCTGTTACTAAATTGAGAGAGAGAAAAAATACCTCAAACAATTGCATGACAGGTACCATTTCATTATAGAGTACCATAAAAACAGCTTTTGCATTCGTATTTGAAAACTGGCACCTGCTCTGACCCATACAGTATTTGGATGTCAACACCAAAATGAATTTTTCATGGAATGGTGCATACATCCACCCATCCTGTACTTTTTGTTGGGAAATTGGAATGATTTTTCACATTTGTAACCCATATTCTAATAGCAATACTTTTAATAAGTCATGTTCCTACTGGCATGTCTTAATGATTCAACATTCTTATTGACCATGTTCACTGTACTCAACCTTTATTTCTAACTTAAAGAGTATCAAGTTGAACAATTTCTATCAAGTGACCATGAGGGTTATTTTACTTACGAAGAATCATAGTTCAGTTCCCATGTCAATGCTGCTGAATGTCAGCTTCACTCCACCTCTTTCTGACCCCCCTTTTTTAGCAATCTTTCCCCAAATTCATAATTTCTGTTCACTAGCTAAGACTGTCACATACATCACTCAGTATGAAGTTAGCTGGGGTCAATATCGCTTTTTGTCTGCCCGCATTTTATATGATAGGACTTGTTCCAATTAGTACAGCTAAGTATTTACAGTCTTTCCACAAAACTCCAGTTTGTTTGGGGTTCTTTTAAAAGTTTATTTTTTTAAGCTGGTCAAGTCTTTTGTGTCCTATTAAAAAAAGAAAAAAACCAAACAAATCAAACCTTCGAGATGACTTGTGTCTAGTATCTTCTTTTTCTCTGTGTCTCCTGTCTCTGTGTCTGTCTTCTTTCTCTCTGCTTGTTCTATGGCGGTCATAGCCTCTTTCCCCATAGTCTCTGTATCTGTATCGTTCTTCATCACTGATTAAAAAAGAAGGTATTTTCAGGACAGTAATACCAAGCAGTATGTATGTTAAAAAAAGAAATTCTTAAACACTCTCAAGATAAATGTTAGAATAACATTAATGTTGTTTCTGGGTTTTTAGATCAGATCCACAGCATATGCTAAAAGGCCATTAAAACTCTTCACCTTACACATTAGACTTCTGTGGTTAATGCAATTTTCAAAGGGGATTGTTCAACAAAAATGGAAGGCTCAACGGGGTCACATGAAGTTTATATAGGAGTTATCAAGCAGTTAGCTTAAACCTGTATCTAGCTGCAAACAAAGTACAATCCTACATAAACTGTAGTGATGTTCAGCTCAGAGCGTGTAAAGCTCAACACTTATCAGCACACTTTTTGACTATTATACCACTTGGGTAAACTAAATTTAATTTTGGTATAGTTGATTTACTTCCTTACATCAGCTTCAGGAAATGAAAAGCTGGGTGCAAAGGGACCAACACTAAAATATACTCAGTATTTTGGGTTGCTTTTAAAACCCATTTCTCTCCAGTGCCAATGCTGTCTCTACTTTCACTCCTCTCTTGGATTACCGTGAGTGCTGCCCTGCCACAATGCTGGAAAAACCCCCTAAATATTACAGGATACACAAGAATTTAAAGGCTTTATTTAAGCACATTTTTTCATATTTTGACAGCTCAAGCCTAAAGAGATTTCTCATGTCTTGAAGCAGCGAGAACTTGGATCAAAACAATTTTATCTGTCATAACTTGGGCACTAGTCTTTCTAGTAGTAGGATTATACCATGAAGCAGATTTCAAAAATTAGCAATTTAAGACACTGTAGGTAAGCATCAAATGCCCTGCAGAAAAATCCTGGTTTTCTAAGGGACATTAAGAACATCCACACATCAAAATCAAAAACTACAGCTAGTACTAAAGAACTCAGAGTTATGATATGTCAATGTGTAATATGACTGCATTGACTAGTGCCTGTATTGTTACAGAACTGTACAACATTTATAAGATTTCACAATGCATTTAAAGCTACAGATCTGAGAGTAAGCTGATCAAATCCTGCAAAGTACATTTGTGACAGATGACATCATCACAGAATGTTTGAGGTTGGAAGACATGACTGGAGGTCATCTGGTCCAAACCCCCACTCAGGCAGGGCTAACAGGACCACTGGTTGCCCAGGACCATGTCCAGATTGGCCTTTGAGTATGTCCAAGGATGGAGACTCCACCATGGCCAGTCTGTGCCAGTGCTCAGCCACCTTCACAGGCATCACGCCACTATCGCTTCTCTGATCTAGTGTCCCCCTCTTAAGACAAAACCAAAATTCAATGGCATTGAACACTTTAAAAAGGCTATGTTAAATCTAATGTCTTCCCCACAAGAAAACCCTACAACAAACAGACATCGACTTGTAAAAGACGAAGACAGAACAGCCACAGAACATGAATTCTGATCATACTACTCCACAGCCAGCTCAAGTCACACTATGTTATAGTCCAGGATGTGAAAAGAAATCCAATTGCTCCACTGACATGTCCAAAACCCAGACAGGTAAAAACTAAAGCAGTTGGGGTTGAGGGGAAGGGAGAAAACAAATCCCCAGTCTTACAGTGCTTAAACCTCCAGTCCTATGCATTTAACCTGTTTCTGTATTTATCAGTCATTTACCACTGCTGTACCCTTAAGTTTCTACTCTACTATTGGGAAGGATGGAAGCGTAGGGGCGACATTTACCATCCAAGTCCCATTCTATTGGGCATTTCTTCTCATGAGAACCTAACTCCAGGCTTCAGGGAAAGGGGTAAACCCAACAATTAGAGGAATTTTCTTACGAAATGTCACAGAAAGATGAAGGTTGATATCAACTGCTAGTTTCTAGGACAAGTCATATGGAAAAAAAGACTAACCTAGCTTGCATAGTTCAGAATGACAGTCTTCATTTCATCTATGTTTGAAGTGTGTCTTAATTTGGTGTGTAATAAAGCAGCACCATAAAGACAGCATGTGCCTGGTGAAATCCAGTCATAAAGCTCAGGTATAGTGGGGGGAAAAAAAAAAAAGAAAGTACAATGTTAAAAATGAAATTAAAATTAGGTTCTGAAATCTACCGAAAGTTACAATCAAAGGTAAAGCCTGATTAGACTTTGAATGACATCTGAAAATTTTTGTTAGATGTGGGATTCCTGTACTGGAACACCTCTAAAGTGCCAATAGTCATCAGGGTTTTAGGAGCCTTTAATTTCTACAGGATTGCAGGGATAGGAAAAGGTAGAACCAATTCAACTATAGTTTACTCCCAACATCTGATATTAGTTCCCAGAATTAACATTTTAATGGTAAGTGTCTAATTAAAAAGTTAAAATTTGAACATCTAACATTGCCTTCTGACGAGCCTGCCATAAAAAAAATCAGATGGCTACTTGTAGACTTACAGCTTGGTTTCAAAGCTGAGATCCAAAGCCTTCAATATTAACTCACAGTCTGCATTCGCTCTCTTACTGTTTTAAAACACTCTAGGAAAGGTTAGAAATATTATTGATACTCCTTTATAAACCTTATTTTGGCAAACTACTACAGCTTGTAAGTGTATCTGAAAATAAGCAATCTTTCTATAAGTAAAGCAAAATACCAGTTTGCCAAGTCCAGTATGTTGGGAGCTTTAAGGAACAGGAACAAATGTCATGTACCCAATGTTACAGCAGTGATCTCCTCCCCATTTTGTATCTGGGCTTACATTACAGTTAGTGAAGCCTTCCAGGGACAGCACTGAGACCACTACAGCCTTTGACCTGTGGAAGAGGACCTACAGTTACCTGGCAAAGAAGCCCCAAGCCAATCCAATCCATAGTATGTTCGTTCTCTACACCTTTGGTTACATTTTCAAAAACTTCACAAACCTATTAACCTCACAAATGAGGAGATCTCACTTTGGTAGAGATAGATAGCAAACTTTTTGTGTCTGTATTCAACAAGCTTTCCCATGTATTTTAAAAACCCTTCAACAAAGAATGACAGAAGGATTTACGCTGGAAGGGACTTTGTGGAAGTCACTTGGGCTAACCCCTCCTCATACAGGGCTAACTCAGAAGTCTGGTCAGGCAGCTTAGGACTTGTTTAGTCAAGTTTTGAGTATCACCAAGGCTGGAGATTCCATGATCTCTCTCTTCAAACTGTCTTACCATCTGACCACTCCTTTTGTGCTTATTCCACCACTAATGGAATTCCCCTTGCCATGACTGTTAAATACTACGTCCTGTTCTTACTCTGCCACTTTGAAAAAGAGCCTGGTTCTATCTTCTCTACAACCACCCATTAGGTGTTGAAAACAGCCTTAAGAACCCTCCTCATACTTCTCCTTTCAAGCTAAATAAACCCCATCCCCTTAGCCTTGCTAACCACCTTATCAGACCTCCACTGGACTCTCCAGTCTGTCAATGTCCTCTTTTCCACATCAAGCGACTCAAAACTGGGCACAGAACTTTGCACATGATATCAAGTGCCAAATAAGAGGGCAATAATGGCATTCTCCACCTGTGGGTTACACTCTAACACAGCTCAGTGCATTTTGACCTTTATTACACACTAAGTGCTGAGTCCCATTCAATTTCTTCTCCTCTAGGACACCAAGTCCTTTCCTGTAAAGCTGCTTCCTAGCCAGACAGACCCCCATCTGCTCTGCTGCATGGGATTTTACTGGGTTTCAGGACCTTAGAAATACAGTTGTTGGGTTTTGGTTTTGTTTTTCAAATTGCTGAGGAAGAACCACAAAATGGTAAGGTATCAATCAAATTCCAAAGTGTACGTTTTCAGTGGTAACAAATTGACTTGGAACTAGCAAAACACAAAAAAGAAAACAGTCTTTGCAGAAGAGACAACAATCCAAAAAGAACAGCATTTTCTCAAGGGGGCAGTGAGATACAGTGTAAAAACACATAATTTCATCTGACATAGCAGGGTAAAGGTAGAGCAGAATATAAAGACAGCTGAAGATTCACTTTTTAACTACATTTTGGTTATACGGATAGAATAAAAATAATTCCATTTTCTTACAATTCTAAGAAATACTATAAGCACGAATACAGGCTGCTTATCTGGAAAAGAACTGCTAAAAACACTGAAAGCAGTAATTTCTGTGCAGTAAAAAGCTGAAGATGATGTTTACTCCAAATCCTACCACAGTGCCGCTTGAACAAAGTTTAAACGAAGGGAATTTAACAAAAACTAATGCATTTGTACAGTCTCTAAAATAGCTCACATTCTCCTCCTCGTAGCTCATTTAATTTTATTTTCCTAAGTGCACAGAATTGAAAATAAACCTTCTTAAAAATCATTTTGTCTGCACGTTCTCTCTTAAGCCTCTCCCAACTTCTCTGTGACTCCCAAACCAACTTACACTAGTTAAGGGCCTCCCGTTTTCTTACACGGCCATGTGGCAACAGCTTTGCTACAGATGGTGGATAATTTAGTCACATAAAAAAGTTGAGGCCTGCTCTTCCCCCTCTTTTACAGATAACTCTGGCAACAGCACAGAGACTTCGTGAGGCCTGGAAGCTATTAAGGTTCATTTCAAGCACCCTTGAATGACCAGGCTTCTTTCTGGCCTTCAATCAAGCTGTCTGAGAAACAGATGTTTAGATTGGTCTTGAGTTCTCAGAAACTGACCCTGGAACATAGCACATGCACATGGGAGAGGACATCACCACATCAGCATACATGGAAAATCCCCTATCTTGCACCTAGTTTGGGTCTTCAGCTAGCAATCGTGATGCAAAAAATGTCATCTTTCAACTGAAGTAATGTTGACTCCAGGTGATCTCGTGATCCGCAAGGTAAAATCACTGGTAAAACCCATCTACCCAATACCTAAGATACATATTCTGCAAAAGCTGACACTTAAAAAAACCCTGGACAGCAAACAACTCAGAAAGGTGCCAGGACAATTTGCTAAAATACTTAGCAAACAATAAGCAAAGTAAATTTAGATAAACCTGGCAAGCCAATAGATCTCTGCTCTATGGAGTCCAAGCAAGTTCAGTGTTAAATGTTTAAATGCTTTGTACTTGTGCACATGAACCACAGAACAGCTGCGGCTTTTTAATTCTTTTTTCTTAAAGCAAGTAGAGGGCTGAAAGCTGACTGAAGTTATCTGTCATCATTGTCATCATCTGCCTGAAAATGTAAAGAAGTTTTTGACCTTGAAATAATAGTTTTAAAAAAGATAGGACAGAATATTATCCAGCCAGTGCTAATGACCAAACGAACAATTTTAGCAGCTAGCAACACCATTGATTAGGGTCAAAACATTACTCTTAGCACTGAACTGGCAACTAAGATTCATTGAGCACTTCCATCGATTTTTCTAGAACTCCTGATGTCAAATAGAGCTAGGTATCTCACTCACACACAGGGCTTAAATCACACCTTTAACTTGTAAAAGTACCATGACCAGTTTGGATGTATACTGTCTTTTTTACACTTCTGAAATTCAGTTATAGTTTCCAAGAGAAAAAGGGGAAGAGGAGAAGGCTGCACCCTCCGGCTCTTCGGAATATACAGCTGAACAGTAAATTGTACTGCTGAAGTACATTATTTAACAGAGACTCAGGGTTACAGTATGCTTATGACATTTCACTTACCTGTTGAACACACTTGGAGTTGGACTGTGATCTCGGTCCCTTTCCCTGTCTCTGGTACGTTCTCGGTCTCGGTCTCTGTCTCGGTCCCGGTCCCGATCTCGGGATCGCTCTCTCTCACGTTCCCTATCCTTCTCTCTTCGTGAGTAGTAATCCCACTGCTTGCTGGTATCCAGAAGACTAGACCACGAAGGAGCAGAACCTGCAAGGTGCGGAAAGGTGACTAAAGAAAAAGACGTGGGTATTAGAAAGAACAAAATCAGATAGCATATGAAAACTGCAATAGTACTTATGCATGAACACACAGGCGTTTGTCAGCCTCCTCCAATGACATTTTTCAGTCTTCCCCTTTCACGTAAAAGTTAATACTGAGCAAACTCTGCATTTTTTCCATGATGCTAATAAAGGCCTCTGGAACTCATTCAAATACTTGTTATGAAGATATACAGAACCAGGATATACCCCACAAAGACTGTCTAAATCCTTCTGGGGGAAAAAAAAGACGAAACAACCCTCCACAAAACCCCACATTGTGCAAAGATTTGCTGAAAGAATCTAATTTTATGTGGTCAAATGGCTTTGTTTTGGGGGAACAACAAAACAAAAACAACCAGAAGACAAAACTGCCTTTGAAACTCAGTGGCTCTCCAAGCACAGTTCAGAAAAACAAGGAAAAAGGATGCTTCCAACTTTATATTTAGATACTACTATTTTTGGTTTGTCCTGTAAAATCATTGTATTTAAAACATAACATGAGTTACAAAGCTCTCATTCACTAATTTATATTCTATACTGTGCTTTGCCATTCTTTTCTGATTACAGCTGTAACAGCAGCTTTAGAAATAAATTCCAGAAATTCATTCTGGGGAGAAGAAATTAACGCTCCTAACTTACACTTTGTAAGATAACATTTCTAATGAGGACTCAGCAAATCACTATTGCTGCTAGAGTACAAAAGATTCAGAAAATTAAGCATATTATCTTAAAGATTATATGCTTAAAAGTTAAAGAAGTCACAACCATGTCACAACTTTTTTAGGTATCAGCAATGGGAAGAGAGAAGGGGCATGCTTCTCCATTGCTTTCTCCCAACTCCGATGTAATAAATAACTACTAGTCTTAATGTAATAAATAACTACTAGTCTTAATGCCCCAATTGTTCTGTTCTGCCCTCCCTCTCCAAAAGTCCTGTGAATGTATTCTATCAATGAAAAGAGCTTGCGTATTTAACTGGAAACAGCACTCTCTAGTGGACTTACAGTACAGAGGACTTCCCACTTTCTGCTTATCTGCTTTGCTAGCCAATGATAACATAGCCTTCAATAAATCGTTTGTTTTGAGTTCCACTTCATTATCTATAATATGAGAACAATATTCACTTGACTCCATGGTGTCACAAAGAGACATTAATAGCACAATCAACACAAATATTTCACTGAACAATGTAAAGTGCATTACTGATACTGTATTTAATACTCTAGAGTTATAAAATCAGTGGCTTCTCCTGACAGCTATGTTCGGACTGCCTTGCCTACAACATCTGGGGTATGCCTGCCCCAGAAAGCTTTGGCAGAAGCTTAAGACAGCAGTTTGCCAAATACAAAAGACCTTTTGAGCAGGCAGAGGAGCAGGAAAAAACACTTCATTGTTAAAGTACATTTGCAATGAAAAGCATTTTAAGTCTTTAAAAAAGCATTTATATGAGATTTTGCCTCTAACAAAATGCTTGACACTGTTTCATTTCAGGGCTACAGACAGAATGAGGAGTTAACAGAAAAAAATACCCTAATACAATAGTATGTTGTTCATCATTCTGCCAAAACCTGAAATTCTTCTAAGGAAAGCAGCCAGAAATAGCAAAAAAACAGCTGGACTTTAAAGACTGCTGATTTCCTTGACTTACCACTATGTCAACATCATACGTATGGTCCACTGGCTGCCAGAATATTCTGATCTAAAGTGTAAACTTAACTTTAAATGTATACTACAAAACAATTATTAATGGTAGCATAAACTCTTATGATAAATTTTGGTTACTCCCTCACGTCTGCAGTCATTCTCATCTGACAGAAGTATGTTATTTTCACCCCAGTAACTGGAGATAAACCAGTTATTTGATACTCTGCACATTTTTATATCTAGATTTTCACCAGTAATTACTTACAATGCACAAAAAGCTTACTTTCTAATATGAACTGGTGTTCTGCATTTAATGCTTCAAATGAAGTCATTTGTCACTTTTAGTATTCCTACATGGATTGTTTTAGTAATTTCTACAAAAAGAAGGGCAATTCCAAAGTTTAATTTTATTTTTTGAACAGGAAGAGAGAGAGCTTTGAACAACCAACAGCTTTAGAGGCTTAAGTGCTGTTTTGGAGGTGGTTTAAAAATTTAAAGCTGCATGGTATGGTATCACAGTATGAGGCAAACTATCTAATACCTATTCTTTGTGCCTCAAAAAATCAGGACTCTCAAACTCTTTCTGTAATGCTAAATTTCTTGTATGTTCATAAGATAGAATGAACATTTAGAGCACAGAACAGAGAAATGCTTGAGGAAAAAGCAAACAAGCATACAAGTCACTTCAGTGGCAGACCAAACGTAGTGCCGCATCCTGACAGCTCAATAAAATTCGAAGATCTGATGGCAAAACAGATTTATGAGAAATTGTGAATTGTGAAAGGATTTGAGATCAAACCGAAGAAAGCTCATTGATGCAGTGGAAAAGCACAAAGACAAAATAGATATTCTTGAAGCTGCAAGTTAAGAATATTATTTTACTATGCAACCTTCCTAATGGACTTGCAGTGGGCAACATGCCTGACAAGGAGTAGGCACCAAAGGCATGAGATTAGCAGTTTGGATAGGCAGAAGGAAGGCTGGAGCCTTAATTGGTAGTTTTTGTAACATGTTCCATATCCCCCACAATTTTGACAAAGCCATGAAACATATAGACTGGCAAAAAAGACAACAGGGTGGAGATTCAGTGCTACCACGCGAAGCAACTATTAAATAAACATACTTAGTGATTCTTAATTAAAGGCCTTGCCTGTACTCTAGTGAACCCTCACTTTACCTAAGCTCTGATACACACACAGCACTGGTAAAATACCGGCCAGTGAGAGTTAGATGCTGGCCAGGAAAACATGTTTTGCTCAGAGATGAACAGCAGCAATAAAATGCCACTAAGCCTCTACAGACCCAAAAATCCCAATCACAGGCGCAGTTTAGAGACAGACAATTTGCTCCAAATACGAAAGCTTTTGCAACAATAGGGATGCCACATACCGCGGGAAGACGGGAGCAGACTGTGCTCCTTAGTCTCCATGATCATAAAAAGGCAAATATAATTTTATTAACCCTGATGGAGTTGAAATTCAATGTTGGCATGACCAGGATGACAGTCATCTTCCTAATATTGGTACTGCAACAACATACACATGCCAACACCTCTGAAGGTCAACATAAAATTTGGAAATCTTCTTGTGTCCCTGATAGTACTTGACAGAACAGCAAATTCTAACAAGGGAGATTCCAAAATGAAAAACATTCTAAATTGGAGACTACATATTAGATGCAATGTACATACTAATGACTGTTAAGAATGCATTCCTTATAATACTGTACATGACTAGATGTTGAAGCTTCAGCAAAATGGGTATCTTAACTGTCTGCCTCGGCTTTACCTTTTTGCTAAAACTTCAGCAAACACAGTTCAATTATTGCTACAGAAGTAGCTAACATAAAGGAGCTGTTCACCCGTATCAAGAATTCTTGAAAACATAACAAGCTTCCATGCATGCAAGCAAACACTTGATAACTGATGAGGATCCTTTCAATGTCAACAAAGTATCACTTGCTACTCCATAAACAGCTCCAACTTCAAGAAATTACAAGCCATTCAAAAATGTCATTCTGTATATCTAAAGACTTATGAAAAGATACATTATCTGAATGTTTGATCTGTGTGGAACATTATGTATCCTCAGAACTAGACAGAATTTTTCCCTACCATTTCTCCTCCCAGAAAACAGAAAAAGTCAGCTAGAAGAAAAGGCAATAGGCATGGGGCTGGATGGCAAGAGGCAGTGACTGGCAACACACCAGGTCCTGCACCTGGGTTGGGGCAATCCTCAGTATCAGTACAGACTGAGCAACAAATTGATTGAGAGCAGCCCTACTTGGGGGTAGTGGTGGATGAAAAATTAAGTATGAACCAGCAATGTGAGTTCGCAGTCCTGAAAGCCCATCCCATCCTGGGCTCCAAAAAAGCAGCACAGCCAGCAGGTTGAGGGATGTGATTTTCCCTCTCTGCACTCCTGTGAGACCCCACCTGGAGTACTGTACCCAGTTCTGGGGCCCCCAGTACAAGAAAGACATGTTAGAGCAGGTCCAGAGGAAGGCCATGAAAAATTATCAGGGATCTGGAACGTCTCTCCTAGGTTGTTCCAGCTGTTCAGCCTGATGAAGAGAAGGCTCTAGGGAGACCTTACTGTGGCCTCTCAGTACGTAAAGGGGGCTTATGAGAAAGATGGAGAGACTTTTTACGAGGGCCTGTAGTGACAGGACAAGAGGCAGTGGTTTTAAACAGAAAAAGGGTAGGTTTAGGTTGGACATAGGGAAGAAATTCTTTGCCATGAGGGTCCATATTACGGTGTATTATTTTTTAAAATCAGTGTTCTGCAAAAGCAGTGTGGAAAGATAAGCAGCATACAAATAAGTAAGCAAAATAGCAGTATTTACCAACACCTGTTAAATCTGCAACAGCACATATTTGTTTATAATGGTAGGCAATGAGCTTTCATAATGAATTACTGTAAGGACCTGTTTAGTCTCTTAGCAAAAATCCTCATGAGTGTATCAAGCAATATAATCTAGCACTAGCTAAAAGTCTCAAAACCAGCAAGCTTACTCACCACTGCCATAGGAAAATGCACGAACAGAACGACCATCATAGCCAGAAGAATGTCCACTGTTGAAAAGAAAATAATTGTAAAAATCCCATTTTACCAAAGCCACCTCTGTGAATAAATATATACTTCTAATACTATTCCCCTGAAGTCTAACCACCATACAGAATAAAACAAAATGTTTGCTATAAATGGATTTAAGTCCTCCATCTTGAGCATTACTCATTAAGGAAGCTGTCTATCAACACAAATATGTATATCTCATGTTTTACTACAGGAGTTGAAAGCAGCATTCTCTCTTCTTAAAATTTTAAACAGAATTATCTATACCAAAGCTGCTCTTTTCTATTTTGAATGAATTTTCTATTTAAAGTGTTTCTTTTATCATAAGATGTTTCTGCACAGATCCTGAACTTAATCTGCAATTGCTTCAGTGTGCTTCATTCATGAGTGAAGCCGATCTCATTCCTTCTGTTAAAATGTAGGTACATGAGCGTATCTTAGAACAGGTGGACTTCAAATGTGTAGTTCTATAAATAAACTATTAAATTAGCTAAACATTTTCTAGGCTGACTTCTTCCGGTGAAAGCCAACTCAAGTACGTAAAAACCAGAAAGGTTAAAAAGGATGCTATGTGCACAGGACATAATTCATACATATATAATTCTTTCATGACTTTATAGCACTTCCTACATAATTTGAATGAATTGTCTTTGCAGGATTTAACCTAAGTGTTATTTCTATTCTTGAAGGCACTTGAACATTACGAAGTAAGTTTGGGATTAGCTTAGTTTATAACCAAAACACCACCAATGACAGTGAAAGGCCAATTCAACATCTCAATATTTAAAAGTATGAGAACTAGCTCCTAGATTCCACAATAAGCTTGATTTTTTCACATCGTATTTCAGAAGCTACATTAATATTTGCTACAAGTAAATGATGCAATAACCTCTGCTTAAGAGTCAGAAGCAGCAGTCACAGCAACTGTCAGTATGAAAGAATCAATTTACTTTCATGCACACCAAATGCCTCTAGCTAGATGTTTTTCCGAACGAAATCAGGTGAGGATTTTCTGAGATTTACCATCATCATCCTACAGTGTATATGTTAATAGAATTTTTCAATTTCAAAGGAACAGATGTGTGCACCTTCCTTCAGTGAAATCCAAAGTACTGGCAAGAGGCTTGCACCATCTTCTTAAGAGAGCTTTGTATATGATCTGGTTTTGGCCTCTAGCAAAACATCAGTATTTTTAAATCACTCTGCTGGCCAACTTTTTTTTCTCCCTTTTATATATATATGTGTGTATATAGATATATAAAAAAATAAAGATATTTGCGCACATATATAAAAAATATACATATTTTGTATATGTATATGAAAAAGGTATTAAAAAAGAACCTGGTAGGCCTATTACAGCTGAACACTTAGCTCAAACACTGTACAAATACAAATTTGTATTCTGTGGAACTCTGGTATTTCCGATAGCTTATGAGGGCTTGAATTGGTGGCCTAATTGTTTATTTGTAGCTATAGAAAAGGATACAATTCACCTAAATAAGCCTTCAGACTGCTAAAGAATAATTAATAATCATTACCCTGACCTTGTTCTTAAGTCTTGGCATTGATACAGTGTTGTAATGCAACTAAACTAATAAGTAGCCAAGTAATCAAGTCAAAAGAATATTAAGTGTCAGACAAGTGAGACTAGTAACATTTCTGTAAAAATCTGAACCTGTCTCCCTGCTCCCAGATAAAATCCATAAAACACTGGGTACCATAAGAGTCCTTATTCACCTATTTCAGTTATAGAACACTGATATATTGCTTTGTAAGATTTCACACAGATAAATACCTTTCTATTGTGGGTATGAGGGAAGGTGGAGGACCGCCAGGTGGTGGTGGAAAGCCTGTAATAATAAATGGGAGGGGGAAACAAACATAAACACGTAAAAGAACTATGCTAAGCATATAATGGTAAACAGATTCCAGAGAGTAAAACACAAAAATTTGTTTCTTGCTGTGTAAATGGATTTTATTCTGTAAGACGAGAACTTCTTTCCAGCTTAATGAAAGGCAGACTTTTAAATGCGTATTATCAGTGCCTCAAATCAAATACCTTATCATTCTTAAAACACAGTTATTTAGAAGCATAGGAAAATTCCCAAGTATCTAACAATATCTAGTAAACAACAATTACAACTATTTTATGCACAGCTGAAGATAAAAGAATGGAAAGAAAGGAAGAAGCACACATCTAAGAAACAGGCCGATTAGGCCCACTAGTCAACAGCCTGGCATCAAAACAAGTGAGCCTACATCTATACATACAGTTTTGTATTTATGAACTCTTATGTAGAAAATTAAAAGGAAGCTGGTAAGTTGCACATCAGTTAAGTTTTCATTTCTTAATCAAACGTGGGAAAAAATCTTAAACAAGTTTACCTGGTGGTGGCACTGTTATTGGTATACCTAAAAAGGCAACAAACAATGTATCAGGTATAGTAACAGTTTGTCTTTATGATCTGTAGATCTAAAATCAGATTGAGCTATCAACGCATACATGATCAAGAAGAATGGTAACTTACTTTCTGTGTCCTTAGGTCAAGATCTCACAGTAATATCAACTGTGAAATCTGGCTTTTTATTTAAATTCCTATTCTCTAGGATCTTACTTAGAGACAAAAATAATGAAGAATGACTCTGGGTCTCAAGATGAGAATTAAATCCATAACCCTAAAATGTTTAGTATCCAGAAGGAAAGTAACATCTCATAGAGTATATTTGCTTTATTTTATATTCCATGACTGGAGGAAAGGGAACACAACTGGCATCTGAATTTTCATAGCTTAGCATTGTAAATAGTAGGTCCACATGGACAAAATACTCTAGCAACAGTAAGCACTGCAGACTTTTCAGTCAATGCTATGCCACACACCAACTAATCATTCAGTTGCTACTTGGAGGGAAAAAAAATTCTTTGGTACTCTATTTTCTTGTAAATATCTGACAAAAGGGCATCCTTTAATACAAACACATTCAAAAACTGTTCTAACTTTTCTGGTTTTCAGAACTACCTTATTTGTTACGACTCTAACTAAAAGCTATTGTTGTTAAGAACACTGGAAATCACAGCATAAAAACTTTGACAGAGTAACATTTGAAAGACCAAACACTCCTAATGAAAATTTCTGAAAGAAAAGGAAGACTGGGAATTCAAACTGCTGCACAGCTTAAGCATTTTCTATTAATCTTTATTAGTTAATAGATTCTTCATGAGTGTACAACACAGAAAATGTATATATAAAAACATATAAAATAT
>NW_009911081.1:0-1808 GCF_000696875.1 Nestor notabilis
GGCCGCCTTTGGTGTGCCCCTACTCCCATACCTGGCCATGCCGGTGGTGGGGCCACCTGTGCCGGGACAGGCCGTGCGAGGTGGGGTAGTGTGAGTGTGCGCGGCCTGGCTGGGGCGGCCGGCGTGCCCACCCTCGGGAAACTGCCGAGCCCCGTCTTGCCTCACTTCGCAAGGAGCTTGCCACAGACTCGGGCAGCTGCCCTTCCTACCTCAGGGCAGTTTGGGATGGGAAGTGTGATGTAAATTACTGAGACCAAGCAGGCATTAGGAGTCAAGAGGATCATTAGTGTGTAATTGCTGTGTTGCTGTCTCAAGACCTAAGATCCATCACCTGCCCCTACTAAGAAGAGCAAGCAATGGACTAAGATAAAGACACTTTTCACAAAATTCACTGAGGGATCCATCCTACCTCAGGGCAGTTTGGGATGGGAAGTGTGATGTAAATTACTGAGACCAAGCAGGCATTAGGAGTCAAGAGGATCATTAGTGTGTAATTGCTGTGTTGCTGTCTCAAGACCTAAGATCCATCACCTGCCCCTACTAAGAAGAGCAAGCAATGGACTAAGATAAAGACACTTTTCACAAAATTCACTGAGGGATCCATATCTAAGAGAAACACTACTTGCTGATGGCTGGTAACTTTGCAGAAGTTGACAGCACAAACATCTGGATTAACAGATAAGCCACCAGGGTGTTGATAGATGCTGCTGCTTCAAGGTGTACAAACCCATTGTTGCTTTGCCCTACCACGTTTATGGCTGGATAATTAGAAATACGCATTAGTAGGTAGGTAGGTGATTCATGTCATACCCTTGTATAAAACCGCTGAAGAAAAATCCCCGTGGTGCACCCGGTTTGGGGGGGGCACCTCATGCACGTGAATAAATTCACCTTTGTGATTCCATAGTTTGTGTCCTAGCCTCAATCCTCAGTTGGCACAAGGCAGTCGTGAATTTTTAACAGGAGCGCGATGGGAGCGTGCTCTGGCTCCTCTCTCTTTTAATGAATTGCCCTGCCCCGGGTTAGAGTTTCCACCTCCAGTGTTGCGTTTCTTTGTGCTTCCCGCAGCAGGTTACGAGGAGCAGTGCCAGCAGGTCGGCATCGCTTGGGATGTAAGTGCCCAGGCCTGCCCGCTCCTGGGCGGCGGTGGGAAGGGCAGCACCTGAGGATACAAAGAGCTCTCCAGACCTCGCGGTGGTTCACAGGCAGATTGAGGTCAGCAGCTCCGGAGAATGCTACGGCTTAGTGATGGGTTAGGGTGGGGCAGTGGGGGCCGGGTCTGAAGAGCTAAGGTCTTCCTTACGGAAAGACTAATCCAAGGAGCTGGGTATTTCCCGTCTCCCCTTCAGTTCCAGGTAAACAGTCAACACAGAGAAGTGTTTTGAAGAAAACTATGCTCACCAGCAGAGACTCAGGGATTTAAAGAGCTCAGTTATGTATTAGTAACTGATTGAGTAGATATAAAAGCTGAAGACATGTACTTAGTCTCCTTCAGTAATACGAAACCGCTATAAAGAAACATACTGAATTCTAGCTGTGCCTAATTTGTCTGAGAGCACTGCTATGTTTATCACACAGCAGCTAGCATCTAGCTATAGGTGTCCATATGCTTCAAGCATGACATATATATATGTAAAAAAAATAAAATACATATGTACAAAAGAAAGCACTTTCTCTCCATCCTTTGGTGAACTGATTGAACCTGGTGTGGGATCTTTTAATTATTAACCCCACAGTGTTTCAATCCTACTTTGATACTGATAAAATTCCATCTTTAGGTTGCTTTTTTTCCTCTTTTTTCTCTCCTC
>NW_009911081.1:1838-29923 GCF_000696875.1 Nestor notabilis
CCCTTGGCATCATGTTCCATATTCCATTATACCTGGAACATGATGGGATTTTGTCCTTGTCTTCAAGACAGAGCAGCTAAGATGCTGACTCTTCATGTTTCCTGATTGTCTCCTCAGTGCTAATAACCACTTCATCTGAGAAAAATCAGTACTCTATTCCCTGCTGCCCGTCATTTCTTGAACATCTTCCCTATAACTGCTAAACTGCTTTTTCTTTCAATTGCAAAAATAAATACTGAAAGCATTTTAATATGAAATAATGTTGAAAATAGTTCTGAAGTTTGGGGTTTTTTTAATCTAAAATGTACAAATGACTTACGCAGTTATATATATATTTGAACTGCCAGTGAATGTGCCTTAATTTATTACATTAACTGTGTTGTCCTAGATCTCTAAACTGCATCCTGCCTCATGCTTCCTAGTATAAGCCATCTCACCAACTGCTCGGGGTCGTTTAGTAAGACCTCAGTTTGTGAATACTTACTTATACAAGTGCAGCTTTACCGAGGGAGGCAGTTTAGTCATTCTCATGATACAAAACTCTGTGAAAAATGAGGCTGCTTAATGTGAAAAAATGCAAAGAATTTATTTGCTACAGAGGACATACAACAAATGGACTTTCTCAGGTCCTTGTAGACTTTTACAGGACCTGGAATTTAAAAATAATCTTAAAATAAAATTTTACAGGGCAATTCCTGTTTGTATGTTCTGTTCGCTTATTATTCCCCCCTCATGCACATGCGCTTCTTATGTTTTAAGATGTACTGAGAAAAATCTTACAGCCCCTCACCTAGTTTTTACAGGGCTGGCTGTTATTTAAATCAGGTTGTATTTTCTTTTCCATACTATCATTTGACTATATGACTTTGTCCTTTTTGCCTCTTCAGACTGGTTTGCCCTCAGAGCTACAGGTTATTTCTTACTACAGTTATATTTAAGAGAATGATCTGCAATTACAGTTTATACACCTATTACAATAAAACATTCTTTTTACTACTTCTAAATAGGAGATGGAGTGAAACAGAAAAAAAGTGAGTGTAGGTAACGCTTTAAGATTAAAAATCTTTTTTGGCAGCGAGTCAGACTTCATTGATTTAAACCTGGAGCTGTTGACGTTTGTCTGTGATTTTTTTTTTTTTATGTGAAAGGAAGAACTCTAATTTTTTAAAGAGTACTTAGGTTTAAAGACTTAGCATTATTTTAAATATAGAAACAAGATGATAGAAAAGTAAACTAAGAAAAAATCCCTCACAGGGAAAAATCACAAATACCCTGTAGTCCAGTTGATCATCTATTAGAAAAAAATAATGTAAGACTAACATTCCATTGGAAAGGATGGTGAAGCCTTGTTGTAAAGGGACGTAAACATCTGGCAATACACCTGGTCTCTACACATATTTATAAATCACCTGGGGCATCCCAAGGTACCGTAGAGAACACACACAAAAATTGAACTAAACATTCATAAGCCAAAGAAACTAAAAATGTTCTCTATATAGCATGGAAAGAAATGAGTCTCATTTACTGCACAAACACAGTTTGGAAAGACGTGATGCAATTTTGCACTTCTTGCACCTTTGCACCTGCTGACTTTCATTTATATCCTCCAGGCAACAAGCAAGCCTGAAGGCCTTTGGCTCATAACCAATGCTGACGTTGCAGTGTGGTGCTACAGGAGTGCCTGCAGCTCTGGTAGAGCCTCTCTGCTCACTTCTGATCTCAGAACATCGAGGCTTCTTGGCGTCTTCTCTAAAACGGTTTGCGTGGTGAATCTTCTGGTGTTGTTTGGTGCTGCTCAAGGTTGATCAATACATAGCAAGCTGCTTTGCAGATGCCAGCTTTGCCTCAGAGCCTCAAAATGTGTTTGGTGCATTTGTTTCTGGAGCTTGAATGGTGCTATACGCTCTTGGAAACTCTTCTTGAGGACAGTCCAGCAGAAGAGCCTGAGCTGACGAAGGTCAAAAGTGCCTGCATAATATTTGGGTCCAGAGCCATAGATTTAGATTGTTAGCACAACACGCTATGCCATGGAACCAGCTGAAAATTTGCCCCTTAATACTTCTTATACCTGCTATAACCCAATTTTCTACATTTTCTTCAAATTGTAGAGTAGCACTGTGCTGATTGCCATACATACCATCCATTTTGTTCTCCATGGAAGAAGATAAATGGAGAATGAAAACTGCTCATCTGTGGTCATATATCCCCCGTTTATACTCAACAGGTTATTTTGGACCAGATACTGTTGCACATATGTGTTATTACTGTTTTCATTGATAGGACAGTGGAAAGTGGGTACCCCACTGGTAAATTAAAACTCTCCCAGAATGCTTTGACTCATAGGGCTGGAGGTACAGCAGTAAATATCTCCAGAGTTATGTATACCAGAGATGTGAAAATTAGGACTTGTGATCATGGCACTCTTGACTTTTTTTTTTTTTTTTTTTAATTTTGATTTATTTTTTCTATTTGTAGTGAAAATTAATGGCAGTCTGGTTTTTAGAAAAATTAAAAGTTAAATAGTTTCTGGAACTGCCATCACACTTGAGGTTCAGCTGATGTCACCATGGAACTGAGTTTTCTCTCTGGGGAACCAGTGCTGAGGAAGTGCCAAGATAATATAATACAGCCTTTGCATGAATTGGCTAAATGTGCATCTTATTGTGCCAGAGTCTGACTGGATCAGTAATTCTTATCAGCCCAAGCTATGCTGGGTAAGCCACCAGGATGTGCTCAGAGCTTTTCTTAGCACATGGGCCAAAAATTTCTCTCTCCTCTCAAATACTATCACATAAAGGAGAAGGAGCACCAGGCCCTGAGGTTTATCACCAAGGTGGCTGCTAGCATTCATGCTGCAAGCTGAGGACAGGCACCACGGATACACTTTCTTTAGGTCCAGCTGTCCTTTCCTGGAGCAGAGATTTTTCTAGCTTTAAGCTACATTTTCTGCTTCACACAGGGATAGTTACCGAGATCAGTGGTTTCTTTGTGATGTCCCAAACCAGTTTCAAGGCTCTGTGCAAAAATTTGATGATAAAGAATGGAACTGGCCTCATGGGTGGAGACGTGAACCAGAATTCAGTTGGATTTGTTTGTTGAGTATTAATGATGTGCACATTGTTACTGAAACTAGAATAGAAATGTTTTCTGTCAAAAGATCGCTTGCTTTAGACACAGAGGAATTGGCTTCTAATTTCTAGCCTAGGAACACCTGGCTGCTGGAGTCCACTCTCCCTCAACCCTGGACAGCCCTGACCTGCACTATGTGCTCATGAGAACACCCAAGTATGTGCCCAAACATATATTGCAAATGCAAAACCTAGAGTTCAAAAAGATAAGAGGCACAAGTCGTGATGCCCCAAAAGGAAGAGAACTGAAGTGGTTGTTAATCTGTCCCCTTAGCTCCTGCAGCAGCAGAGGTGTACTGGCTGGGACTGCTCAGAAGATGCCTAGATTACTTTCCTTCCACAAAATCTTCTCTGGATCCTGCTGAGGTCACATCGGTGTGACTGGGTGTTGCAGTCAGAGGAATTCTGAGAAAGCTGGGAGGTGTGAAGCCTTTTCGGGTAGCATGGTGGCCAGCACCAAGATCTGCAGGATTGCCGTATTCAGAAATTAATAAATAAAATGCCAACTTAGTTTTACAAATCCATTTGCTGAATTTTTCTCACTTTACATGCTGTGTGTGGGCGTACACATCTCTGTACATTTGGGAGGTGCCCTTTCTACAAGGATATGCTATAGAAACGAAATAAATATTACTATTATTTCATTATATTTAAAGAAGACCTGAAAAACACAATATTTAACCAAAACCCAATTAAATTGTCTTATGCTTTTTCTGTAATTTCTTTCCTATCATTACAGATTACAAAGACATTTATGCCTAAACAGAAGCTGTCTTCTTCCAATCAGCCTGCTCTTTCTGCTCAGTTCATTCACTAAATCATTTAATCACCCAAGGCCATATGTTACCATCTTGTGTAAAACGGGTGGAAGAGAAAAAAAAATATGCAAAAATCTCTGCACAAGAGTGGGTGTCAGCATCCAGCATAGCTCCCACTAGGAAGCACAAAATATAAAATGTTATCACCAGTGAATGTGACTACGAAAATAAACCGAGACAGACAAAAGAGACAAGACACTGCAAAGGTGAAGGAGACAATCTTTGAATCTCAGTTCTGGGTGGAAAAGTTGTGGACTAAATGTTACATGTTAGTCCATGGCTCATATTCTCAATATTCTGCCATTGATATAGTTGCTGTGCTCTGCTGTAATTAGCTCGAAAGTGCATTAACTCATGCCTGCAGTCCCTTTTTTTACATTGCATGAATAAGACCCTGTCCCTGACTTGGTTCCCTTTTGGCTCTTCTTTTTCCCTCTCTCCATGTACTGGTGCACATTTTGTCCCAGGTATTTCTGTGCAGAGTCATATGCTTTTACCACTCAGCTTCAGCTGCTGTTCCCTGTCATGATTACTTCGCGTGGCTTTCTGTCTTGGCACGTTTGCTGGGTGACAGACCCTCAGGAAACACACAGCTCAGAGCGAATTGTGGGGTGTGCGCTCCTGTCAGGGAATGGGGAGGCTGGAGAGAAGTTAGGTGGAAAACCTATTATTCCTGAAGCAAGGGAACTTCCCAGTTTTATGAAAGGACCCATAATCCACTCTTTCTTCATACCTTCAGGAAGCTACTGTGTATTTCCTTGCCTGTGAGCTTGTGACGGTGCTGCAGCTGGAGATGGGAGAGCAGCTGACCAAGGGGTCTTCACAGAGAAGCCACTGCTGCTTTCCACTTCTAGAGCCTCCCAGGACAGGGGCGTAACACTCCAGACTGCAGAAAAACCCTCCTCTAAAACTGCACATGCTGGTTTATCCTAAGACTATGAAAGCATAAAAGATTATATTTTCATTTACATGGTTTGCTGGGTTTTATTTGGCAGCTACAATAACAACAGGCTACAGTAAACCCATAAAACAAAGTGAGAACAGCAGCTCATTTTTGTGGCAGAATGTAATGGCTATGGCTAAAGGGCTTACATAATTCATTTTAAACCCTTATGCCTCTATTTATTGATGTTTAAATGAAAATTAAACTCTTAGAGCCATAAGGAGGCTTCTGGTATCTGAAACGGGATTTTGATGCCGATATTTTTATCCAACACTACCAGCTGAAAGCTCCCACCAGGATGATTTTGCTGGGAAGCACCATGTCTGGGCAGGGCTGGTCCCTGCTCCCCTGCTGCTGCTCAGGGTGGCACCAAAGCCCCTGGAGACCTGTAAATGGTGGAGGGATTTAGTGGTTGTACCTGGGAGTCTGACCTGAGAGGCTGCAGCTGTAAGCTGGGGGTCGTGATGGGAAGATGGTCACTGAGGTGACTGGCAAGAGAATATTTACCACTTTGGGAGACAGAAAAGGTGAAGTAAAATTGAGGAATCTGGTTTCCTCAGAGGCAGCTTATGGTAAGAACAGCATCTCTGTGGTTACTTTTCCTAATACATGAGAAGACAAAAGATTCAGCTAACCATACAGTTGAGGTAGAGAAAAGATTTTTATTTCCCAGAGGCTTTTAGAAGGTTATTTTGTTTGTTTCTCAGATTTTTCTGTGATGTATCATTTTTCCCCCCTCTCTATTCTCCAGAAGATAGAGCAGACTCAGGAAGTGAATTGCTTAGGGAAGTGTCCTGCCTCCAAGCTGACTTATATAGTAGGACATATGGCATAAGTTATATTTGGACAGATGTGAACAACTAGTCAGTGGATTTGATAAGATTCTTTATTTAAACTAACTTGCACAGTGTCACTGTTCTACCATCTTTCTCTCCTTCCTCAATCTGATCTTTTGCTGGTTTCAAGAACTTTAAATATACATCATAACTAGTCTGCAAAGCTTTAAATGCATTTAAGAGCATTCAGTCATGACAACAATATCTGATTTTCTCCACACTATAACTGGAAAATATCTGCTTTTGGTGATAAAGCAGGCACAGATGATAAATTGTATGAGTCGCAAACCCCAAGTGATTAACCAGTTTGAGACAGCCAAGCTCAATTCAAGTCATTTTCATTGAGTTGTTCAATTTGGCCCAATACTTCTGTTTCACAGAAGTTGGAGTTTCACAGTGGAGTTGAGGTACAAAGTAGTTCTGTACCTCCCGTGGGTAACAAAGAAAGATTGAACAAATTTCAAGAGATCATTAGTTCATCTCCCTGCTTGGATTGCTGTCAGGATCATCTGTACCTGGGCTGCTTCTGAGAAACACCGGTCTGTCCTGTTCTCAGAAATCTCCAGTGAAAGATACCTCACTGTCGAGGCAATCCTTACCACTGCTCCATTAGGCTTTCCAGAGATATATTTTTTGTGGTGTCTTTTTGCAAGTATTATTGTAAGAAGCTTGTTACTTCTTGCCCTACCCAGAGTGGCCATGCAGAAGAGTTTATTTCTGTGCCTTAATGGCTTGTGTACTGGAGGCCAGCCATCATACCTTGTCTTCTTTAGATTAAACAACCCTTCATGTTCCTTTATAGGTCTTTCGTCTTCTAGTTGGTTCACAATCCTTCTTGCACATGCCCTGGCTGTGGATCCTGCACTTACACAGTTCCTTCTGAAGCAGAAAATTTTGCTTTCATCCTATCTGCCATGCACCCAGCTTTTTCAGACCATTTTCCAATCTGCTAGAACCATTTTGAATTCTAATCTTTCCTCCTGTGTGCTTGCAGCTCATTCCAAGCTGAGGTTACCTGGAAATTTAAGAGTTGTAGTTTTAATCTATTTATCTGTATCATCAATGAAAAAATTGAGTTGTATGAAATCTAGCTACCTAGAGAACTGGACTCAATGTAGCCCTTCAATTTGGCAGTGAATTTTTGGTGGTGATCCCTTGTGTATGGCTTTTCAGCCACCACTGGTTAGCTTGGCCTTAAGCATGTTCGCTGGTTTAGTCACAAGAGCATCAGATAGGGTAAGGTAAATAGCCTGGCTGGAGGTAAGACATAGTTTTGATTACCTCCCCTTCTCTCAAGGCCTCTTAACCTGTCTCAAACTGGAACTGGATTTGTTTAACATGCTTCATTTGTGACAAATCAGTGTGGATTGTCCTTGTTGTCTTCTAGTCGTTTTGAAATGTTTAATTACTTGTTCCTGTATTTGTCTGAGAAATTAAGTTTGATAACTGGCCCATATTTCTTTTTTCATCCTCTTTGAAGGATAAAATACCCACCTTGTCCTCCATGAGTTCTCAAAAATGACTGTTGCTGATCAGGAGATTGCTTCAGCCAGCCCTTTGCAATTCAGATACTGACAGATAAGTACAATACAGGTTAGGAAATAATGAGCACTGTATCAATGACTTGATAGAAAGAGTTTTGGTGGTGCAAAGGAGGGGTCATGGTGCAGCTTTTTATCCCAGCACACCACTTTCTCAGCAGAGCCCACTCCCTCACGTTAGCTCCTGAATCACAACTCTGCAAAATTAAAGTTTCTAGCATGTTAGAACTCTCAAAAGATAGCGTGGGTGGGTGAAAAAATACATTCCTCAAGGCTTGAAAATAGATGTAAGTGGATATTTGTCATAAAGCTAACAAAAGGAAAAGCCATGGAAATGTATTAACTGCCACAAAGATGGGTTTTAACTGCCATTGGCAGTTCAGCATACAGGTCGATACCGGGTCTAATGCTCACCTTCTTGGTATAGATATGTGCTGCATAAGCATATGTGCCATTTTCATTTCCAGCTCCACTTTTTAATGGTTAAAAGCTAATTAAAACATACAGTGGCATTTTGAATCAATATAGCGTATGGACTGCTGCAAATTCTCTCATCAGGCGTGTTGCCCTCAGGAAGCAACATTAACTTCAACAGCAAAACAGGGCTGTGAGCTCATTAATCATCACGCTCAGAGACCGTCTGGGTGGCAGTGGCAGCAGCTCTGCATGTTTCTGGTGGTGAAAATCGGATACAATGGTTAGATACGTGAAGTGTTGCACAAACATTAACTATTACAGCCAACCGCCTTTGCAATTGGCATTTACCATCTCAGCTCTTAAGATTAAAAAGCAGAGATGCGCCATGAGGTGGATTTTTTTTTTTCCCAGGCAGTAAATAGGTGTCAGGCAGCTATAAGAACTTATATCGTAGCTTCCTAACTCTGAAATCTCCTAATTTCTCTGTAACAGAGAAAGAAAAGCCCCAAAACAACACCCCCACCCACCTGGGAATATGGGGAAGAAAAAATGTAAAAGAGGGAGAAAAAGATAAGGGAAGGAGGTGGAAAGAAGACCTGAGGAGAAAGAAAAGGAGAATGGGAGTCTGAGGTAAAGCTAAGGCTAGATGAAATTAGGCAGTAAAGGGAGATAAATCAGTTTATGTATAGAAACATAGCCTTCAGTGCCTGTGAGAAACTTTGAGAGCATCTTCTGAACTCCCTGCCTTGGTGCAAGATGCTCACTGAAGCTGATAACATATACTCACAGCCCCCTACAGCCCCTATCCCCTCTCTCCCCAGTCACATCAACCTTGGTGAATGAGACAGGGCTTACCAGAACAAAGCGGAAGAGGCTCCTCACAGGCTCCTCTGTCCTAATCTTGCCAGTCACCCAATTTAGCACAGTGCCCTCTGAAGCAGAGGTTCACAGACTCTTTTTGCTAAAACCTGCTAAGCATTGGCAGTTTCGCTGTTCTTGCTGTAGCTAAGAGCCTTCTTACCTTCTGTGTGTACCCTGATGAGCAACCTCCAGCTAGCACTTGCATTGTGACCCTGCAATTAATTTGTACCTGATTTTCTGGGATGTATTGAAGAGCAGAAAGAAAATCTGAATGCTGGCTCTTAGCTTTGTAGAGGTTTCAGGTGCATGAGTTCCAGTACAGATTTTTTATTGGGACTTTGTGTTTAGAAAAATTCAGTTTTCTTTCCATCAAGTCTTTGTTAAGCTTTAGAGTTTTAGCTGTGTATATGTACTATAGAAGAAGCTAGTGTCACCTCCTGAGTCTGTATGAAAGAGGGTGAACAGTGAAGTTGGGGATATAGTGCTGCTCTTTGTTTCCTTCTTCTTCTTGCAATTGTTTTCTCCAGGCCATCTGACCACTCTTCAGTCCTGCGAGGAGAGCACTTTGAGGTGCGAGCTGGCTCTCACTGTGTGAGCTCGCCTGTGTGTGTAGCTTCTTCTGGGGGCACACTGGCGTAATTGTGGACCCATCTTCATAAAATCTGGAGACAGCATACAGTCGCATTAGTGATTGATGAGGACTGAAAAAGTGCCAGGACTGAAAAATGCTTCCAAAGAAAACGAAGTGCTACAGGAGCACAGGCTGCACATGTATGACAGTGCTGCTGCCACATAGGGTAGGGGCTGAACTTCCCTCTGGTTGTCCAGGAGGAAATATCTGCGTAATCCACACCACGGTACAACTTCTACTCACCAGCTGCTGGCATCACATTGGCTGTGTACTCCTTCATCTCTGTCCCATATGGGTCCATCAGTTCCACTTTCCTGCACAGCAGAGTTCTTTTTTTATGCCAGGCAGTGAGTTTTATACCGCTTACTTTCACCTCTGGAGCCATAAAACTTCTAAGAACCTCTGCTAGGTTTCTCCTCCTTGGGGTGCTGGGGCACTCCCTTTGGTTCTCTTTTTTTAAAAGCAATTTTTGAATGGAAGGTGGAAGAAAGACCTAGGAGAGATGTAGGTACAGAACAGGAGAGGGGGATGCCTACAGGACGGGGCACGGTGAACCAGGCACCTTTCCTCACGCTCTTTCGACAGGTTATTTGGCTGTGTGCTGGAACCAGGTATGACCTGAAGGCAGCTGCTCACAGGGGTCTGTCCTGCCATGGGGGAGGGCTTCAGTGTTATTCCTAAATTAAACTGAGCCAGTGTTCACAAAGCCTTCCTGGCAGGAGAAGAAAATAAGGTAGTGTAACATAGGAGGGCACAGGAGAAGGATTTTGCTCTGTAATGGCAAATTACCCACTCAAAAATAACATAAAGAAGGGAGGAAAAAATTAACGAACAAAGTCTGCACATTATTTTAAATCACAGAAGTGTCAAAAATGGTAATGCCTATATCAAGGCTGCCCTAATGTAGCTTTAATTTGCATGCCATTGGCATTGATTTGATGTGAATATTTACTCTCCTATTCAATTAAGAAAATCCATAACTGCCACCATATTTTAATGTTAATGTATTTTTACACAGCTCTCTGTTTACCTTATTTTCTCTTCTATAACATTAACACTTTTTTTTTTGTTAAAAAATGTGTGAAAGATTAATTTGTAGAATGACGGGATATGTGGGTGTGTAGCACAGGCCAGATGGAAGGGGTGTAACATGACAGTTTTCTTCTGTGGCTTCGTTTTGTTTTTATTGTTGCAAGCGAGCAAAGTATAACTAAAATTATCATTTCTTCTCTGGGCAAAAAGAACTAAGTGGTAAGTTCCTCTTTTACTCCCCGTGGCTCTCAGTGCTCACCATACAGCTGCAACCTTGTTCAGCATAGCTCACAGGTTGATAAACATTTGTCTAAAATTTCAGCTTATGTATTTGAAGACCACTGTTATTTAGACAAGGGAATTTGTACACAGGGCTCCATAATTCTGTGTTGTGGAATAAATCAGAATACAGATTTATTAATAAACAAAAGCAGTTTGATGAGACTTACTGGTCTTCTCTTGGCTGTTAAGGGCACATAAGGCCAGTAATGCTGAAAAGAAGAAAGAAAAGAGAAAAAAAATCTATCCAAGACAAAGCCTTTTAAATCTATAAAGCTATCCATTCAAGAAAGCTTTTAAATTGTTGAAAGAGGGCTGTTCCAAGGCCAAATTCTAATTTACACATAAGTATTGTAGGAGTTTGGTATAGTAAATGTCCTTATTGAAGAATAAAGCAATTAGCACAGTAACTTGCTGTCATCTGGCACGTAAAGACATTCCAAGAAAAAGTTAAGTGTTGAGGAAAGGAGAGAAATTCAGGACAGCATGTGGGAGAGGAATATGGAGGCTCCTTTTTATGCCACTCAGGAGAAAAGGAGGGGAGAGACAGCCCACTGCAAACTTAATCTGTTCCCTTACCTCATCACAAATTGACCCAAGTTTCTTGCCTTCTTTTAAGAAAAGGGAAAAACAAAAACAAAAAAGCCCTGCCTAAGTTCTTAGAGGCTAAAATCCTGAGACCATGATACCATAAGCAATAGCTGTACATTCTGCATCCTCATCCACAGACACTTACTCTGCTCTGTGAATGTGCCCATGTGCCTCTGAACACACATATGCTTCATGGGCCTCATTTGACACTCAAGTCTTCTGTGCCAATGCTACCCATTCCCCTTTACATGGGAATCATCCATTTTTCCACAATATATCCACACACAATATATCTCTTGGCAATGTTTTAATGACCTGCAAGTATACCTGGTGCAACACCCGGGATGTTTAAGGCGGCACACAAGCACTTTCTTCTGTCTATAGGCACACATGAACATGAAAATGCTGCTATGTTTGCACATCAAAAGACCATTTTACTTGCCATTTAAACTGCTTTCAGAATGCGTGTATATATATGTGTACCAGCAAAAGTGTCCATTTTACTCCATTCTCTTGACTGAAAAAAAGAGGGTTTGCTCAAGTTTTCAAACAAACACTTTTTTTTTTTGTTTGATGCTCAGCACAAGTTTCAATCCAGAGAGAAAACTTCTGAAAAGCCAAAAGTAATGGAAACAGAACATTATGATTCAAATAACTACTTTAGTTATAAATACTTTAGTTTAGTACAAATAACTAAAGTATTATTTGAATTATAACTAAATATAATTCAAATTTAGTTTTTGAACTAAAAATACTAGTTCAAAAGTTTTTTTAACTTTTGAAACTAGTTTGAAACTAATATTATTTTAGCAATAATTTAATTTGATATTCTACTATTTCAGTAATAAAATAGAGCTAGAAAGATGTATTAAACCCTCTCATCCTTGTCCATCCATCCTACTGCAAGTGTCTGATTTTTCCATTTTGAGTGTTTTCCCCTATCTAGGTTGCTGAGTCAAGCTTCCCATTCCCTTTTTCTCTTACCCATATATTTTTCAAACATTAGCAGGTTTATGCCCTAAATTTGATTGACACATAGCAGTTTTCCACTTTTCTCCTTAGTATTTCCCTCAAAAATTAGGCCTTCCAAGCCTGTAAGCAGTTGTAGATTCTTCTCAGGTTTATCAACTCTTTGATATTTAGCCTCAGTTATGTATGTAGGGTTACTGGAATGTACTGCAGAGCCACCAGTAGTTTATCTGGTCTGTTCTGGCCTTGGTGTCACTGGGAATGTTTTCCTCCTATGTCACATTGTGAACTCGCATGTAAGACTGAGGAAGAGATGCAACTACAAGAAATGAGAAGAACCCTTCCAGCACACTCAGGTGAATGTGAGAGTAGACCGCAGTTATTAGCATTGCTTGTCATCCTTTTACTTAACACCACCCAAAGAGTGGGTTTGGAGATGTGCAGAGGCTTTTGGGTGCCATCTTCACAGCTTCTTCCTAGAGCTAAGGGGTCCAGTGCAAGGGTGTCTAGTGCTGTAGTCACTCCAATGTGGCCGCATGTGCCAGCCCTGTGCCTAGTGAGCCCAGTCCATGCCTAGATAGGTTTCATTTTCTAATCTAGTGAGAACGTGTTGCCCAGAGAAGCTGTGGCTGCCCCATCCCTGGCAGTGTTCAAGGCCAGGTTGGACGGGGCTTTGAGCAACCTGGTCTAGTGGAAGGGGTCCCTGCCATGGCAGGGGGGGGGGAACAGCACAACATTTAAAGCCCTCCCCACCCCTTCCAACCCAGACCATTCTATGGTTCTATGATTCTGTGAGCTTAGCAAATGCCATCAGAGGGGAGCAAGTGAAGCCTCATGCTGGAGGTAAGGTGAAAAGTAGGTAATGAGAACAGGTGCCAACTCATTATACTTGCACTTCCACTACAAATACACCATGCTGCTCTGGGTGACTGTCAGGAGCTAGGTAGCATTATTTAAATCCACAAAGGAACTAGCAGCAGCAAGACTAACTATCAGAAAGCAAGGACTGACCATTTCCAGGTAGCTGTGTGCATCTTGGCTCTTAATAGGGTGCTGGAGCTGATTCCTCCATGCCCAGCAGCTTTCACCCACTCCTAAGGATATTGTGGGTGTTGGATGAGGAGATAACCAAGCAGGAACAAATCACGTCAACAGGCAGGAAGGTATGTTTGCCTGGAGAGACCCTTTGCAAACCAAAATAGGCAAAGCAAGGAAAAAAGAATAATGAATAAAAGGTTCCTCAGCCTAGGGGGGTCAATGTCGTTCCTGCATCCAGGCACGGATGAGCTGCCCCACAGAAGTACTTCCCTGGTTTCCCCACTCACCTTCACTGTGCCCTGTCTCTCCCTTCCCTCCAGGAAGGAGGAAAACTGGAGTTTACTCCCTTCTTAATAAAACCATCTTATGCCTTGTTATGCAGTACATGCTCTGCAGGAACACCTTATTCTTTCAGTAGCAGCTGGCTGTTTTGGGGTAATGTTTCTTCTCTTCTTCCCCCTCACTCTGCCAGTACCCACTTCCTTGGAGATACTGTAGTTTGGTTCATGTTTAAAGGGGAGTGAGACCTAGCTGGTGGGCCATGGGTTTAAAAACTGGTCCTTGTCAACAATATTTGTGTTAGCTATTGGCTGCATATTTGCCTGTCTTGCTATGGATAAGTAGGTTTAATTTCCTACTACTAATTAAAAAAAAAACCCCACCAAAAAACCCACGTCTTTTTCCTTCTTAAAAAAAATACCAAGAAAATCTGAGTTTCGTTGTTAAAATCTCATTGCCAGTACCTTAAAAAAACAAAAACAAAAACAAAAAAAATAAAATCCAAACCCCACAAACCCTAGACCAAAGAAAAAGACAACAACCAAAACTGAGAAATCCATCTTCAGAGCTGGTGAGACAGTCACAGTAAGGCTTTGAGGCTGAACAGGTACAAGTGGGCTTCAGGAAGGAAAGGAAAAAAAAGAGAAAAGTATACATTTCATCACTGTAAAAAAATAAACAAACTGCAAAAACCAAAGTAATGGGGAAAGCAAGCAGGCTGTCAAGCTGTATAACCTTCACCACTGCCATCTTCATACCTGATGTGCAGGATTCAAATCAGTACTGAAAATATTGATCTCACACAGCATTTTCTCCCCAGTTTTCAGCAACTGATTTGTTTTGTTTTTCTTTTTTTCTTGTATATTTACCACACTGCCTCAGAGCTGTACTTGCTCCATAGGTGCAGCTGTGGATGCTGCGTGCCAGCCTGCTCTTAGTCGTGGGGATCTTGGAAATGGGCAGATGCCCCGTCAACCTCCAGCCTAACCTGGACCATCCTCAGGCTCCTGGGTGCCAGTTGCCACCCCTGTGTGTGGGGGTCCCTGGCAGTGGAGATGATGTGGAGACATGCCTCTGCAGATTTCTTGATTTTTTTCCCTCTGCTTACGCTCCTTAGTCTCCAGCACTGTTGTGGACCTAGGTGCCTGGCACCAGGGCAGGCTGGTCAAACATTCCAGGTCTCCCGTGTGACATGGGGAGCTCACGTCCACCGAGGTAGCTCTTAGGACAGAGGCTGGACTGTGGCCTGGATCCAGGACAAAATACTTGATTTTAGATTTTCATGGAGATTTGTGTAGTTGCTTTTCATTGTTAAGTTGCATTTTCTTGCTGACAAAAGTGACTTCCAGCCTTTTTTCCACTGGTTGGTCTTATTTTGTCTCTAGATGTCATAAAATGCTGGAAGTGCCACTATGCAGTAGTTTCCTGTGTATCAGTCCCTACTAGTAGCCAGTTCAATGTGGAGTCACGTGGTTTTTCCAAGCACAGAAGTCAATTTGTCCAATCTTAAGAAGAGACTGGAAAAACATTATGCACATCTCTAGAAAATATTCCTTGCCCCAGCCAAATGAACAAGCATTTTGCAAGGCTGAGCAATAGCGTTATGCTTTCAAGATATTCTCTGCCAAGGATTTTGTTCTTCTGATGATACTTAAGCCTTCTGCTGATGGGACAAAGACCTTTGGGAACCGGCCACAGCCAGAGCTTTCCCACCTCACCAAGAGCATGGGGCTAGTGATAATGTCAGGGAGAGGTATGAACAGAGACACTCCACTGAAATCAGCTTTAAAGAGATACATTATTTACCTTTATTTCAAAAGCATTAGATACTGGAACATTGCTGTTTCTTTCTTTCAGACCTTACTCAACCTCAGGATGGATTGGGGCAGGTGATTGCACCCTCACTATACCACTCACCACCCCTCAGTGGGGTGGGAGCCAGGAAGCAAGGTCTAACCTGGCCACCTCGTTTCTGGAAAAGCACTGACTCCTGTCCTGCGGGATGGAGCTCATGTGGAGGCTGCTTATTTGTTGATGTGCTCCGTAAAAAAATGACACTTTCAGACAGTATCCTCTGTGATCAGACTGGGTTTCGCAGGAATGGCGAGATGAGCTGCAAGGAAGTTACCTGGAAGGTACTTGGTTTCAACTGTAGTATCCAGAGGAGGGGCATTGTGGAAAGCACTAGATCTACATTAGCTGCCACCAGCTTACCAGCAAGCCTATGTTTTCTTCAGTGACATGGGGGTTTCCCTGTAGGAATCTCAAGAAGAGAGATCAAGTGGTTCAGGTCACTGGGCTAGGACTTGGGAGATGATGTGGGCTCTGCCCTCAGTCCTGCAGCAGACTCCCTGTGGCATCCCTTACCTCAGGAAAGGAGTTTCAAGTTACCAGTGCTGTGCTCTGCAAAGCTGCTTGGGAGGGTCTCGGATCAGAAGGCAATGAGCTCCACAGAAAAGCTTATAAATATATTAAATTTATGAACATTTACTGTACGCTGCACACTCAAATCTGCCAACACTAATCCAAAAGAATTACACATTTTAGGCCTGAACATAACATACTGTATGCAGTAACTCACATCAGAGCAACCCATATGCTACTGTTAATGTGCCAACTGACACATGTTAAGCCACAAACATAAGAAAGGATTTCAACTGCATTTTTTGTATTCCAGTTATTCCTCGGGTCCATTATTTTTATTCACTGTCATCTTCTCTCCTCTCTCTAGACAGCCTGCTGCTCTCCCTAATACATCTTCCACTCCCCCTACCAGATTTCGTGCTGGGTAGAGGCTGCCCCAAAGACAAAGCAACTAACATAAGCACACAGGCCAAGAAGTACAGAAATAGAACCCCTCCTGCAATAATCTAGGTCACTTAATAGCCTACTTTCAGGGTTCTCGGTGAACCCTGTACCCACTCCTGCTAGGCAAGGAGAAACCCTGAGAAGAAGTGGGTGGATGAGTAGACAGCCAGCCATCCCAAGTGTCAGATCTGACTCCTCGGGAGAAATGCATCGAGGATGCTCTGACAGAATGTGTCTGAGCTGGAGGCAAATGTTTCTGTATTACATTCATGACACAAGAGTTCTGCCACCTCGCAATATGTGCACGCTGTCGCTGCTTGATGGTAATAACTGGATTTTTCCGGGGAGCTGGTGAAAGCACCCCGATGCTGTTACAATAATTAGGTCTCAAGAAGATTTACTGAACTAGGATAATCCTCCAGAAATCAGTTTTTTTTATGTACAGCAAGTCAGGAGCAATGGCAGGAGACTCTGAGCATAAATGTGCCCCAAGTAGAAGGAAGGAATCTGCATCTCCCCTTTCAGGTTTGTCAAGGTGTGACACCAGCAGTCAAAACATGTGACAAAAGACCAAACTGCAACCAGCTTCACTTTTGCTCCCCACCTAGCCAATCCATAGATTTTCACGGGGCTAGTGGCAAAAATTGTGTGAAGGAGGCTATTTCATTATGTAAGCAGGAGGGTTTAAAAAAAGGAAAACCAAAAAGAAGACAAGAGCTCATGTTATCATGCAGATTTAAACCACAAACTTTCAATTATCTTATCAGATAAATACTACTTAAGGAAGCAACTAATGTATTTTATGTAGGCCAGCTACTGATGAGAATCTGACAGAGAATTAAGTGATAGATTCTGCAAGTATTTGGCAATGCATCAATAACGTACTGGAGAACCAGACTCCCAAGTCTCTTCTTGATTAAAGAAAAGCAGCTGCTGGAGTCTCAGAGCTAGAAAAAGTGGCTAAATGTGCCATGTGAGAAACCAGGATTTGGCTCCCACCTCTGCTAGAGCTGACCTGGTGTAAATTGTGAAAAGAAGGAAAGAATAGCTGGCTTGTGTTTAAGGTAGGAGGTGAGACCACACAGTAAAAATGTCCTCCAGTGCATGGGTAGAGAGAGACGACGATGCACATACCCCCAGCCTTTACTTCAACAGATTCCTACAGCTTATTTGGCTCCTCTCTCTTTCTCTGTCCTTTCGGCCTGTGTGGGCAATGCAGTGTAACCCGTAGCGGCATGTGCTGCAGAAGCTAATAATACCCTGGAGATGATGGAAATAGCATCCTTGAGGTAAGCGCTTGCACTTCAATTTCAGCACGGAGAAATCTTGTGGGATTCCCTTATTCAGAGTTATATACCTCACTCTTTTCTAGAAACTTCAAGAACCCTTTCATTATGTCCTCAAATTGGCTTAATTAAATTTGGGAGACTAATGTGCTTTCATAAAAGCAGAAAAGTGCCTACTGTTTAAGTATACTACTATATTTAATTTTATTTTAAATATTATTCCAACTTCCTTTTTTATCTCAAATGCACATATAAGATTTGCATGTGAATGACTGCGGAGCTTAAACTCAAAGAGATTATGCATGTTGATAGCCCTGCGCATGAAAGTCTGCAGGATTTAGGCATTTAAGACAGCTGTGATTGTAAGACAAAGAGCTATTCATGAATATTAACTTTAATTTTATAAGGACAGGCTCTCAAGACTTTTTAATCAATGAAGAGGGAGGTATGTCCCTGAGGTCTCTTCATTAGACCAGCACTCCAGAACCCTGCCCAGCTTGGGGTCCAGGACAGGACCTTCCCTCTCTCCATTGCCATAAGGGAAACATAGCAGAGAATAGCTGCTGAGCAATGCATTTAACACAAGTATTTGGAATAGGCTAGCGTTGCTTTTTATGCATCAAGTATTTGCCCATAGAGGTGAGACAGAAGTCACTACGTGCAGTAAGTGTTTGAAGTCCAGTAGCTGAAGTTCCGTAGTGCAAGTTCAATGGTTGACAGAGGGTACGAAGGACATGAGAAGAGCCATGCTATGTCAGATCAAGTGTCCATCTAGTCAAATATTTTGCACTGAGCAGTAAGCAAAATATGTTGTGGGAAGACTATAAGAGCAAGAGAAATACGTAGTGAAACATCCCCCCGTAAGGGTCCCCCAGCCTCCAGCTATCTGCAGCTCAGTGATCTGAGCCAGAGGTGGTGTCTTGGTGTTTAACTCTCCTTGGTGCATTTTCTTTTCTTCAGCAAATTTTTCCAGCTGCTTCTTCAGCCTATATAAACTTTCAGCCTCCTGTGGCAGACCATCTCTAGCTAAACCATATCCTGTGTGTCAAGGTGGTGAATCTTCTTCCATGTATTTTGGACTTGCCATCTGACAGTGTATTTCTTGTATTAGAAGACACAATAAAGAATCCATCCCTATTCACCCTCTTTACACAACTCATTTTTTTAGACTCTTGTAATCTCCCCTTCTTTCCTAGACAGCAGAGTCCTCATCTACTTTATCATTCCTTATACAATGTGCAGGAATCTACAGGTTAGATGAAAATTAAGTTGTTTTGTTCAGGAATAGCTAGAGTGGACTGATGAACAGAAATGCGTAAGCAGAAGTAACCAGGAAAGTGATCAGGCTTTAGTAGGTGTGCCACTTCTAACATGTGGCTCTCCCAGGGAAAGGCAGCTGAACTCCTGTCGGTCCCTGCAGATGGTTCTTTTGGGCTGTTGGTAGTCCTCCAGTATTTACCAGAAAAACTAAGACCTTGTGTTTCCCATTTACCCTGTTTTCCCTTCACAGCTGTAGAGAACCCAGTGCGAAGAAACATCCTTCATGCTCTAGTAGCTGTGCTGAGAAACCCTTTCTTCCCCTAAAACTGGCCTCCTGGCCTCTTCTGTAAGAGAGATAAACCAGAAAATTTCTTGCAGATTACCCTGCCCCTCCCAAAGGCTTCAGCTGATCAGGGGAGAGTGGTTGTTTTCCCTGAAAATGATTAAGGCAGTGAGTGTGAGTACGGTGGCCTTGCATTCACGCACATGCACTGGTCTCTTGGGACTATTTCCATTCGTGGGAAGGCTGGGGGAGATGTGCATACCGGGACACCACCAGCATGTCTATGTGCTTGGTTAGTATCCTGATTGAAGATATGACTTGTTGGGAGGCAAGAACATCTTTATGGATGACTCCTCCTGAAAGTGAATTTGGGCTGACAGTATCATTCATTGCATATATGAATGTCATCATGACATCTCGGACCCCATCCTATCGTACCACTTTTTCAACTCTTTCAATAAAGAGAGCAGTACCATTACTGAATTTGTCTTTAAAGTGGCTTTAAAGCTTGATGCTGTCTTATCACGCTTCGCAGCATTAAAGAGGGAGTGGGAACGAAGATACTCAAGTACTAGTATTTCCTTAAAAATAGATTGCATTCCTAGTGACCTTCCACCACTATGCATTATTTGGAACTGCAGTTGAATAAGTGAGTCAATGATTTTATTTCCATGGTTTGAAGCAATAGATTTGAGATATTCTCTCTCCTCCTTCCCCCATTCAAGTGAGAATGCAATCTTTGCAAAGCACTGCTTTCATTTAGCTATACCCAATTGGTACTTGTTGCCAAATGGAATGTGGATGTGCCTCAGAGAAGATCACTCTTGACTAATGAAACAGCAATTAGTTTGTACAACTTATTAGCATTAGTATTTATTTTATTTTACAATATTACCTAAAAGCAGCTCTGAGAAATTTAAACTGCAGCATTATCTGTTCAATGCTATCTTTTAAATAAATCATCCCAATAAACGTAAAAAGCTGGCATTTGTACTGCATGCACCTATGTTATCATCATCGCAAAGCAGATGCAGAATGTAAGGCGACTTGAACAATCAGCACTGTAATTTGCACAGTAACATTGTTTTAGATCTAATTAGTGCTTATGCAGATCCCTTACAAAAATGTGAAAACCGCACCAGGATGTAATTGTTAATGAATTTAGTGCAAAGCACATCTGCATAAATTCCATTTCAGCAGAAAAAAAACCCAACCTCTAAGTTCAACTGCTATTTGCTCAAGAGCCAAAACACTGTGAATTGTGCCCACTATGTTTTAGCCTTGCTCTGCTGGCTTTGATATTTCAAATAAATACTACAAAGTTAAAGCCTCCAGCTGCAGACCAACCCATCTGTAGATGTTTGTTATATTTGGCAGTATTCAAAGATGATTTGCCTTCCTGAAAAAAAAATAAAATAAAAAAAGAGGTTCTCTCAGCAAAAAATGAAATTGAAATACTTATCAGCCAAAAAATAAAGTTTAAAAATATTCTGCATGGGTCAAGTGGCAGAAGTTTTGGAATGGCAGGCATACGTGTGTAACTGTGCCTGTAGCTTGAACTCTACACCTTGCTCCATGTGTGTGCATAAGTCCATCTGCAGTCATCTGTCTCTGGTCTGCAGAACATATCGGTGGCTAACAAGGAGCACCACTAGTGAATGCACCTAACTGATCTTAAACTTCATGCAACAGCTACCTTTCTAACGCAGCTTCAAGGTAGCATCTGCCCTTCAAGAATAGATAGCATCAGTATCTACTCCATATACCTTTGTTTCTTCAGAGTTGCTTTCTGGGTTTTAGACAGTTGGAGTTGGTCTTCCAACAAAGAACTGGGCTCAGAGGTTTTTGACCAAGCATCAGAAATCTCACTCAAGAGTTTGAAGTCTGTCACAAGTGAGTTTAAAGATCAGAACATCTGTTTGCTGGGTCTTGGCTTTATTTATGGTGCTTATATGCAAATGTAGCTCAAGTGGACCTTGCAGCTACCTGAATACCTTAGTTCAGTAACTATTTCTTAGGCTTCTTTACGGAAGTCTTGGATCCATAGTTTTCCTTCCTGAATAGAGTGAAGATGGTTTCTGTAAGACCAGGTAACATAACGATTCTTCATACTGCCATTAGCACATAACAGGGTTAGGGAAACATCAGAGCAAGAGTCAGGAACATCCAAACCAGCAACCATGCCTGTCTTATTACTCTGGTCTACCTCAAAAACATCTGACAAACAGGTCACTAAGAACAAGTGAGTGATCCAAAATCAGAAGTTACATAGTGTGTGATACTGGAGAGGTCTCGAACACCAGCAAATCAACACTTATAGACACATATACCTGAAATAGACTACCAGTCTTGGTCTTATTTTTTTTAATTTCTGGCAGGTTTCCCCCCAGATCTGGCATTCACAGTCAGACTTGGACCCTTTCCCTTGGTTAACATTTTCTGAAACATATTTTGTGTCTGTATTTTTTTTTTTTAAAGCGTTATTTTAGTTTTGTTTCCACAAGGTATGTCTGTGTCTTCTGTCTAAGATAAGTGATGGAACTAGCGGGTAACACATAACACCCAGTGAGACCACAACAGCATTTTTTCTTGTTTGGACCTGTGAGTTTCTCCATATAGGTGTGCCTCATTTCATACAGAACTCCTCTGCTGTGCAAAATTCTGCACAAAGGACTCAGACAGATGTTCTGATGTATGTTTTCCAGTTTGAACCAACAAGCAACCAATTTAAACCAGGCTTTTCACCTTCCCTTCTTCTTCCATATGCTTTAGTAGAACCCAGTGTTTCTGGGACCAAAAGATCGCTTTCTATCAAAAGGTTACTACTGAGGTTTTCAAAATTGTAACTTAGGTTGCCGAGAGCTTTTCTTTTACATGATATTCACAAATGTGGAGGACTTAAGGGACTGAGGGGAAGAGAAAGACTCTGGTAGATGGTAAAACAGTAGAACATACCGGCAGAAGTGCAGATGAGAAGGTCAACCAAAGGAACTGAAGGAGGTGAGAAGAAGGTGAGGAGGAAAGAGGGAAGCAGCAGTCATTGGAAGGAAATGAGACAAAGAACAGAGTAGATGTGTGTGAACTGGACAGGAATTTTCCTTTCCAAGAGCCTCACATATCAGCAGTTATCTTAGACTTGTGGTTTGCGAGGAAAACTAAGCCCTGCAGAAAGATGAGGAGGCAAATTCTTCCAATGCACCTGGTTTGCCCCCAGCTTATGGTGGCAGAGTTTTGGCTGGGATGCTGGGGGCATTAGGAAACTGTTTCCATTCAGAAGGTGGAAAGATACAAGTTATGGGCATCCAACATAATTGTTTTCCCTTTTGTTCCCGCAGGGTTGATAAAACAAAAATTTCTTAATTTTTCTGAATAGATCTTCAAGTACTTCACAGTTTCCAGCATCAAAATTCTTGTTTTACACTCTGGGAAGTTAGGAGGTACATGAGCTACTCAAGGTAGTGGCAGACCATGATGGAACTAGTCTGTCATCTCCTCACCTGCTCCCACATCACTGTCCTGGCCCTTGGACACACCACCAGAAGAATTTTCCTTTTTTTTTTTTTTTTTAATTTGTTTGTTTGTTTTTTGTTTTGTTTTGTTCAGTTTCGAATTTTTTTGGCTTAAGTTTCAGGCATTTATCCATGCTCTTCATCTGTTTGTGGAGATGACCATGTGTATCTGCTTCTTTAGAGAACTAGTTCCTCCAAGCAGCTGCTTGTGGGACTTTAGCAGCCATGTGACATGAGGCATGCACTGGCCTGGGACAAGGAGGAGCCAAAATGGGAATCCTGAGGAATCCCAGGAGGAGGAAAGTCTCTCCTCCATCAGCACATTGGCTGAAACCTGGCATACAGGGAGGACAAGCAGACGTTCCTTGCTGTGAGAGCCTTTTTCATGTAAACTCTGCAGTATAGAAAATTCAGCTGTTCCCCCAGGTTAGCATGGATAATAAAGGCGCTTCACTCTTTTCTTTCAGATATTTTTCTAAACAGTTTTAATCCTTGAAACATTTATACTAACAAAGAAATTCCACTGCCTCCTCGTCTCCCTCCCTCCCGCCCCCACCCCAATAACTTGCTCTGTCTTGTATCTCTGACTTGATTTTTGGCATATATTTGCATACATTAGAAACGGAGAGAGGATTAAAGTTTAAGAGGAAATTGTGGCTAGTGTGAAAGGGGAACAAAAGGACATCTGTGAAGTAGCCCACAACTGGCAAGGAAAGCTATTCCACCTCCAGCACCAGCTGCAGGGGAAGTGGTGCCCACTACCCCAACAAGACCTTCTTTGTTTTGCTGCAAAAACTGGGAGTGGTGGCTTTTAAAGTGACACAATTTGAGGTGAGGAGCTTCCCTTTTTGCTGTTATATTCCAATATTATGTGGCAACAGATGTTTCCTAAGGAATTTATTCCTCCCACTATTAACCCCAAAAATCTTGCAAATGCAAAAGGAGTACAGATTCATGGTGCTGGGTGTCTCTGCACCAGCAGGCAGCTGTGCAGCAGTCACTGTCTCAAATCCCTCCAGGGCCCAACAGCCCTCCTAAACCTGCTACCTCTTCCCATGGCAGAGGCGGGCATTTTCCAGCACCACTTGATCCCGCAGCAGCAGCAGGAGCTGGGGAATGTGCAGAGGATGTGGGAGATAAGGGAAGGAGATGTGAGACAGAAAGGAAGCTGGGGTTGAAGGGGAAGCTTGAGAGTAAAAGAGGAGGAGGACAAAAAGATGCAAGGTGGAAGAAGAAATGTTGTGTGCAAAGCTGGCTATGAGAGAGATAACAAGGAAGTGAGCCTGCTCTGAGGAGAAATGGCAGAGAGAGAAGACATGAGGAAACACTGGAATGCAAAACTTATCCCATCTGGATGCAGGACCCACTTTTTCATTCTGAAGTGGTGGAAAAGCTCCGACTGCATTACAGATGTCCTTCTAATGCTCAGTGAAAACAGTCCTCCACAGCCTTCTTTACCTTCTGTTTGCAGATCCCCTAGAAGATGTAACGTGTACATCCTCCTACTGGGGACCATAAAAAGAGCAGTGTCTGGAGGCAGACTGGTCAAGTCTCTCTTCTAACATTTGCTTTCCTCAAGAGTTGTGCTCTTATGCGCAGCTAGTCGCCCATCAGTATTCTCTGAAAATACATTTTTGTGCCATGAGTCTGTAAATCATGATATCTAAAGCTTATGCCTTTTTTTCCCAGGTGTAAGAACTTGGACGACTTGCCTCCATTCCTCTCTCTGCCTTGGCCACTTTGCTGTTCTCTTCTCCCCTGGTTAATTTCCTATTTGGAGACTGTTGGAGACCATAAGATCAACATCAGTCCTGACGGTTTTCCCCATGTGAGATTTACGGCAACGTAATGGTGACAACTACCCAATGTGTGCACAGACTACCCGGTACACACAGCTTGCTTGTTGGGATGAGTATCTTTCAGACAGACTCATCCGTACTACTTTTATCAGGCTGGCAGAGTCCTCCCTGCCTTCTACCATCATTAAGCTTTAATTAAAAAATGAAAGTAGCTCCAACCATCAGCTTTAAATGACTTTCATCGAAAAATCAATCAGCCCAACCAAAAAACCCTGTGTGGGCTTTCATTTGAACATATGCAACTAAATGTTTTTATAAGTCTCTGGAAACTCTCACATGTTGATTTTATTTTCTGTAAATCACTCTGTAACTGCCAGGCTCCCTTCTTTCCTTGTGTGCACTTGGAAGAGGAGAAGAGGAGGGTATGTAAACTTAGAGCATACCCAGGAGGGGCAGAGCTGAGCTTTTTGAACGTTTTTTTTGTTGCTGTTATTGTTGTTGTTGTTACTTGTTTTTTCAATTTGTTTCCATTAAAACAGGGTGAGATCTCCTTTTAAAGATGAGAATTATAGTTGGAAGTACTGGCTAATACAAGTATCAACTGCTCAGGTCAAGGTGACATAGTTTTAAGGACATGTGCAGCGAGGACATATGGAGAAGTTTTAGAAAAAAGTCTTACTTCTACATGTGATTTTGTGGGAAAATTATTTTAATTCTTGAAATTGTAGCCTAATTTTTGCTGCTGTTGGCAAACCCATATTTAAGCTGATATTTTTGTAGATGGAAATGCCTTGAATCCTGGTCTGTGAGGGGAAAATTAAGTGCTGGATGACACTGAAAGGTTTACATTTTTATTTATCAGTGGCATCATAAGCTGCTACGTGGAATCTTCTGATGAAAATTGACTAATAAGATGGATATGAAAAACTCTTGTATTTTTCCATACTGATAAAATGTATCTGGCAAAATAAAAGAAGATCACTGTTAATGGCCAAGCCTGAAAAGTACCCTTGAATATGAAAAAAGAGGTAATTTTTTTCCTGGCTCTAGTTAGCTGAAATAAGTTGACTTTCTATTTTGGCCTCTGCTGGCTTTCATTTCACTGTAGATACTACTAATGAAGTAAACCAGGTCACCTTGCTTCTCCCTGTGTTGGCTCTGAGTTACCATGGAATAGGCAGTGTGTCTTTCACAGATGGATTTAGGCATTGCATATGGCATTTGAGGGTTAATGGTGGTATTGCTGGTGCACCCCAAGGAAGACAGCCCAGATGTCCACCACATGAAAACTATTGCTCTTCAGAACTTGCTCCTACAAAACCCAGGAAAAATTTGTGGTTATCACTAAAATGGTAGTGTGACTGTATCAGCAAAAGAAACAGATCTCATGTGTAAGAGGGTGCCATTTATTCATAGCAATTTCAAGGCAAAATTGTCCTGAAAGACAGCGCAGTGAGTAGCCAAATAGTGCTGAACTGAGGAACCTATTCAGAAGTTCAGGGTATGGAGACAGACTACCACGTAGTGTGAGAGGTGGTTCATCTTGGATTGAGTGGACCTGGCTCAGAGATGAACCAAGAGACTCAGAACAGAACAGAACTAGAGTAGTTCAGGTGAAAGGACCTACAATGATCATCTAGTCCAACTGCCTGACCACTTCAGGGCAACTGGACTAGATGTTCATCTATTTTTAATGTATTTATTTTTTTGCCATACAATTGTGTAGCTGTTGAATGCTACAGTGTATGAAGATTTTGCCTTTCAGGCTTCTGGTTGATTGAAAAAGGAAGTAATAATCAGAACAAATATACACATTTCATAGAATCATAGAATAGTTAGGGTTGGAAAGGACCTTAAGATCATCTAGTTCCAACCCCCCTGCCATGAGCAGGGACACCACACACTAAACTATGTCACCCAAGGCTCTGTCCAACCTGGCCTTGAACACCTCCAGGGTTGGAGCATTCACAACTTCCTTGGGCAACCTATTACATTTCAAAGTGTTGAAAATATTGTAAGTTTTCCTCAATTTTCACAAGAGTGAGCATTACAGTAAGCACATTTCCAAGCAGCTGCTCACTGTTCCAGCACTGTTCTGTGACCTTTTTTGAAAGTACACAATCTAGTGCTGATTCAGGACGTTTGGTGCCGTGTCAGCCCATCATTGGCAACAGAAAGAAAAGAAAAGATCCAACCCAGATGTTCCTCAGAATGTTCTGATAAACTCAAGATTTTAATGGCATTTGCTACAATGGAAGAATAATGAAAAAAGGGTGAAAAAAAGGGTGGTAATGCTGGGCAGTCATGCAGAGGTGATCACTAAATGTCCTTTATGTACCCAATTTGTGCTCGATACTTAAGGACACTGTGGTGCTTGTACATGAACTGGAGCCACTTGTCACTAGAAAGGCTGCCAGGATTAAATCAGTAAGAAATTGTTTATTCAGCCTGTTCAAACAAAAAATGAATTGTTTTGATGAATGAGATTTTTTTAAATGAATTAGCACATGTCATGCCAGTAGTTTTTAAATGTAAAGCACTGAGAAGGGGTTTTTTCCTTTCATTCTGACATAAATGCTCTAAAATAACTGAAGTATCAGGGCTCCTGCAACAACACAATTACATTGTGTATTCTGAAGGACATAGTTGTAACTGTAGGTAGAGAAACACCACTCCAAAAAAACCCCAACAAACCTCATCATACATTGTATATATTCTGTAGTAGCTTTGACAATGTTATCCTTATTTTCTATAGTAAAAATCCAGTGTTTCAGTTTAAATGTACTTTCAGCGACTGTGGATGTTTTTAAGTGCCTCTATTAGGATTATTACCTTGGGGCAAAACTCTTCAGATTCTTTTGAGAGAGGTCTTAATAATGGTGACAAATTGAATATATCAAACTAAACCGTAATCTTCCCTACTGTTTTCAGTAGGAAACTAACCTGCCACTTGTGGAAAGCTGTGTGCCTGCTGAAGCTGGGATTTCCAACAGTGGGGAGACCACAGGCACCCATTTACCTTGCAAAAGGCCAGAAGTATCACCAGTCCTTGCTGGTTGCTTCCACCTTTCTTCTGCAAGGCATGGAAAAGCTAGTACTCCTCCTTCTCCCCAGGCATTAAATGAGCACAGATCAGTGGTAAAGGTGGTTTCAGCCAATGTGACTAACTCTGCATCGAAGCAATTTGGGGTAATCCCAAGGGAATGAGTGGTGGCAAATGGCCAAGAGGTGTAATGGCTTTAGGTGAAAAATGTTTGCAAAATTAAGGTCTGTGGCCTTACTCTTCCTTGTAGTCTAATTCTTCAAAGTTGTAGCCAGACCCAAAAGAAAGTATCAGTCCATATATTACATTGTGTTATAGCCCTGGTTTGTGTGGAGCACAAAATAGCTTTGGAGAACTGGCAGCTTGGGTTCGGTGGAAACCTGGAACCAGACAGAGGTCTTCCAAGTAAGGATGGCAGGGGTTGGGCTCTGCACTTTTTGTGGGGAAAAAAAACACCCAAGAAGCAAACCAAACAACCCTAAATCATACATAGGTTCACCTTGTGCATATAAATATTTCCACTATTTCAACATCAATTATTATTAAGAATGACATGATTCATAATTATTAAATCTCATACATTTCCCCTGTTGTTAGACCATCCATGGCATTGGCATAAACTGGTCTACATGCTGCTCATGTCCAGGAACACGAAGGTTGGTTCACCTTGGAAGACAAACATGGCATTACGGAACTAATGGACGGGGCAGAGCAGATGACGTCATCTACCTGGA
>NW_009911082.1:0-294 GCF_000696875.1 Nestor notabilis
AGGCAGCCCCGAGCGGGGCTGCAGCACCCAGCGCCGCGGGGACCCTGCGTGGGGCGGGCAGGAGGAGAAGGACGTGGGGGTTGGACAATGGGAAGATCCCCATGGGCTGGCTTCAGCACAGAACCCCCCCTCTGTGTGCTGGGGGCACCCCCAGAGCGAGAGCAGCAGCTCAGGGAGGGGATCCTGCCCCTCTGCTTTGCGGTCATGAAACTCCGCTTGGATGCTGCATCCAGGTCTGGGATACTCAGCATAAGGACGTGGAGCTGATGGAGCAGGTACAGCGGACGGCCCGAA
>NW_009911082.1:685-4206 GCF_000696875.1 Nestor notabilis
TTCCATGATTCCATGTTGGGGTCCCCATCACCCCCTGGCTCCTACCTGTGATGCCGCAGGTGATGCTTGTGGTCCCGGATGAGGCCAGGCCGGGTGCTGGTGAGGTGCATGTAAAGGAGCTTCCCCGCTCGCCAGATCCTCTCCGAGGACGCCTGAGGGTGGGAGGGGGTCACACTCTCACGTGGGAAGCAGGAGGACACGGGTGGTGGACCCCGACTGTGCCGACACCTCCCTGCCCCCCCCCCGCACCCCGGCACCTCCATCTCCCACCCCCAGGAATGGCTGAGCCCAAGGGATTGACCAGCCCAAAGCCCACTTGAAGACTCCACAACATGGGGCTGCTCCATGTCCCCCCTCACAGCCTTCAACACACGTTCCTCCATCTCCCCCTCCCCAAACTCAGGTCCTTGTGGGTTTTCCCACCTGGGTGAGGCTGTGTCCATAGTCCAGGGTGGATTCAGTGTCCAAAAGCGGGGTCTGGAAAACCAAAGAGAAGGGGGTTGGTGGCTGTGTGGGCTCTGCCATGTCCCCCCTTCACCCTATTGCACCCATGGGGGGTCCTGCATCCCAGCAGGCTGGCCCCATCCCAGCACACGATGAGGTCGGACGTGTCCCCGCTCTCTGGGATGCTGAGTGCCGGACAGGCTCATCCACCAGGAATGGGGCTGGACCACGCTTGAGTCCTCGGCTTCTCCAGGACCATTCATCCCTCTGCTTCTCCCCCATCACCAGAGGCATTTTAATCCCTGTGTTCCCTCCCCTCCGGAGGGGATCATGGAATCCTGGGATGGTTTGGGCTGGCAGGGACCTTAACCTCATCCCTGTTCCTGGTGCTGCTCAGCAGGATGAGGGCTCCCGGCTTCCCGCATGGCCACGGCCTTGGATAAACAACCTTTCCTCTGGTGTGTACGGGCTGGAGGGAGCCAAGAGCCCGTCAGACCTGTTCTCCTTGTGCTGCCCTGGCCAAGGCAGTTACTGCACTCTGAGCATTAACCCCAAGGCAAGGTGAGGATCATCCCTCCTTGGGGTGTCTTCACCTTTGTGGGGGCACCTTGAGGGGAAGGGTTTGTGGTTCCCCCCTCTTTATGTCCACCTAGAAAGGGCCTGAAGCACTCGGGGTGGTGGGTGCTTGAAAAGCAGCATCTTCAGGGCCAGATCCTCCTTGGATCTGCTGGTTGGGAAGGAATGAGCAACCCCAGCAAGAGGGAGGGATGAAAACCTCCCTTAAGGAAGTCAGGAGTGATTGGGTGCAGAAGCTTCCTTGCAACTGAATCCAGGGACAAACCCACTTACCGGGAGCTGAGGGGAAACCAAAGAGTCCTCCTGGCACCTCCTGGGTGCTCGGATGGATGCTCTGCCCTGCGCTGCCTCCCTGCCTATCCCAACCCCTTCCTGCTCACACCCTGCCCGGCTCAAGCTGCTCCCTCATTTCCTCCAGCCCTTTCCATACCCTCCAGGCTTCCCCATCCTCCTCTGGACCAGCCACCGACCGCTTTGCAAGCGGCTTAGGAGAGATCCTGGGAGCGGATGGGAACAAGCGGCTCCGCGGAGGCAGCAGGTCCTTGGGGACACTCCTGACACAGCGACGCTGTCACCAAGCCCGGGACACGGTGACTTATTCCCTCTGCAAACGTTCCTGAGCCTCGTGACCATCCCGTGGAGCAGGAAACGCGCCGGAGATTGCAGAGCAAATGTTTGCTGCTATTGAGGAGCACGGAGCTGCCTCCCGTGGGAGCCGGAGCCTGACGGCACCCCCTTGGCTGCTCCACTCCCCATATGTCACCCCTCAAGTGAGGCCTGTCCATGGCACACGCAGCCAGGATCATGGAATGGTTTGGGTCGGAAAGGACCTTAAATCACCCAGTTCCAACCCCCACTATGTGCCATGATCCCGCTCCAAGCCCTGCTCACAAGGACACCGAAGGAGACTTGCACAAGCCGGGGATGAGGGCTCGGAGAGATTCCTCCCTCCTGGGCTTTTCCTGTTGCTCTGATGCAGAATCTCACGGCTGGTCCCAGAATCCCCCTTCCCAAAGCATCCCAGATCCCGTGTGCGGAGCCTCAGGATGCTCCCCCCCCCCTCACCCCCTGCCTCATTGTGGCAGCATCGCGGGCGCCGTCTCCAAACAGCTTCCTAAGGAGTCGTCTCTTTCCATCTTCCTGCTCCGGGGACAGGCGGGCGCTGGGATCCTGCCTGTCTCCAGAAATCCGGCAGCGGTGGGCGGCCGGCCAAGGCTCCTGTGTTGCTTTTGTTTGGGATCCCAAGGAAAACAACAGGAGTTATTTCAGGCTTTACGGCTCCGGAGAAAGTCCTCGCCCATCCGCAGGCTCAAAGGGCACGGCAGCCGGCCAGGGGCTTGATGATCCCTTGGGATCCTCCTTGGGAATGGGGCTTGGGGACCCGTTCCCCTCTGGCCTTCCAGGGATGCAGCACGATGGCACTTGGATGCTGGGAATGAAGGATGGAGCTGCTTGGGGATTCCGGGCTGTGATGTCCTGCTGATGCCAGGGAATGGGAGCCTGGGCTGGAGCCTCGCAGCAGGGAGGGATTTTGCACTGGGATCAGGGAAACAGGTTCCCAGGAGGGATGAGCCAGAGCCAGGATGTGAGGAGGAATTTCCAGGAGCCACAGGCTTGCAGTGATGGGGACAAGGGACAGTGCGTTGCTCCAAGGCACAGCCACATCATTCCCTGCCCTTCACCTCTCCCATACCTGTAGTAAGCGAGGAGAACACCCCCTTTCCCTGCAAGGATCAAACTCACTGGGCTCAAACACCAGGAGCCACCCCAGAGGGGACATCCCTGTCACACCAGTGCCACCACACAGCCTGCTCCTGCCCCCACATCCCTGGCTTCTGCCACTCCAAAACCCTCCCAAAACGAAGTTCCTAAAACTTCCAAGGAGGAAAAACATCAGGGAAAAAGAGAGGGAAAAAGTCTTCTTTGCGGAGGAGCTTTAGTGCTGCACAGGAATGCTGAAGGGGGGCTGCTTCCTTAAGGGAATTTCACTTTATTCCTTAAAACTCTCTGTCTCCGGTCAAGCAGGAGGGAAGAGGAAGGTTGTGATGCTCGACTCTGGGGTCCTGGCCCAAAGGGGACAAGAACCCAAGAGCAGGGGAAGGTTGGGAAGGAATGGGACCTTCAAGGCCAGGTTGGACACAGGGGCTTGGAGCAACCTGCTCTAGTGGAAGGTGTCCCTGCCCGTGGCAGGGGGTGGAACTGGATGAGCTTTAAGGTCCTTCCAACCCAAACCAGGCTGGGATTCTAAGACCTGGTGCCTTCTGCACCCCAGGGACCCCCAGCAGCCCAGGCCAGGGCACAGCATGGACCCGGGGCAGGAGGACACGATGCTGAGCATCATCCTGCTGCCAAGGGTCAAGTTTCTCCTGCAGGAACAGTCTGAGCTGGCCCAGGCCGGGACATGTTGAACCCGTGTGCTGCAGGGAAGGTCTTTCCTGGTCACACACCCGGGGCTGGGGGTTGCTGCCAGCTGCCCTGTGCCGGAGCACAATGGTACCCGC
>NW_009911083.1:0-327 GCF_000696875.1 Nestor notabilis
GATGTATTTTTAGCCTATAGAAAAGAAAATTCTTTGTTATTAAGCCAAGATGTGTTACGATGATTTGATGAACAAAAGTGACAGAAAAGAAAAAGGGGGAATTGTGATAAGTGAGGTTTGTTCATCAAAAGGTTTAAGGGGTGGTGTTGCTTGTTATACTTTAAGAAACTCTTTGTAACTGTTGTTTTGTGAAACATCTTTTTTTTCTTTGTGAAGGGAAAGGGAAAGTCAATTGTCCTATTATGAAAAGTATGCTTTATTAAAGTAGGATAAATGCTTTTAGAGAAGGAAAAGGAAGGGGGGCTGGGTGGTTTGACTCCGTATCTT
>NW_009911083.1:353-14802 GCF_000696875.1 Nestor notabilis
GAATGGAGGTTGAGGGAGTGGTTAGCCTAATGAGAGAAACTTCTTGAAACTCCTCGAAACTTCTGGAAGCTTCTCGAAACTTCTCGATGGTGAAACCCCAGCAACGAAAAGGAACCAATGGAAAGGAGCCACGTCAATATCTGGGCAAAAGAGAGAACGGGATGGGCTGAAGCCAAAATAATCCGGGCAAAAGGGAGAACAGGATTGGCTGAAGCCAAAATCGAGAGGTATAAGGGACAGCCTCCCAGGGGCCCGGTGTGCACCTTGCGTGGAGCGGGGACTCCCCGGCGCACCCAGCGCTGGTTTTTTATCTGCTACCGCTTGCTCAATTCAATAAAATTTACGTTTTGAAACGAGAGTGGCTCACTCGTTTATGACAACATCATGGGTTTGATCCTGCAGTTGCTCCCTGGAGGTCTTTTCTTGTCGGAGAGCAGGATCTTTGAACATAAAGTATTCAAAGTATCAGCAGGTTGAGGAGACAAGGCAGGATGGAGTATACGTGTGCCTGATGCTTGATTCCATGTGCAGATTCCACAGATCCCCCTGCTACTGGGAAAACGCCAGCCAAAAGGGGCTGGAGTGAAGATTGGGATTCAGATAAATACAGGAGTACATTTGTGTTCATATAAACACATAAACACCTGTGCAATGTGGCAGCTCCTAAAGGACCTAATGAATTCCTGAGGCCATCTGCACAGGCTGAGCTGTAAAAGGAAACTGTTCTTCCCTTTAAACTTCCATACATTCAGTAGGTGAAGAGTGGCAGAAGGGAAGGACTGAGAAGCAGTAACACTCTGGCACTGGTATTCCTGCTTCTGCTTTTCCTTCTGTGCACCATCCTGTTTTAATCTCATTGCCTCTATTTGATACGTGGATTGTGAGCTTTCAGGGCAGGGACTGTTCTCCAACCAGCGGTATGCAGAGCACAGCACAATGTAGCCTCTTTCTTTGCTTCCAGGAGATGTCCTGAGGCCCCTTGTCTGATAAATTAAGATGCTTCTGCTGAATAAAATGCTATTCCAACCTGCTGAAATCCTAGAACACTGAATGGGGGTAGCCCGAGTGTGACAAAGGATACACTGCTGCAGCACAGAGCTTGGGGCAGGATGTGGTGTGTTCTCAGACCCTGGGCGTAGACCAGGAGATGAAGTATTGTCAATCTAACAACACGTATTGCTGTCATTGCTCTAACTGCACTCACTGCAGCCACACCTTGGGCTCAATTGTACACACACCCAGGCAAAGCATTCCTGGAGTGGTTGTAATCTATGAATAAAATAGCTAAAGAATGGGAAAAGGCAAGTTTTCAGTGAGGATTTGGTTGTCTGAGTGTTCTGGTGGATAGAACTGAGGGAAAAAGCAAGCCACACTTCCCTTCTAATTATAAACATTTGGGGCATACATAGTCCATGAGCAGCATCGCATCGGTACCACTGCACTGGCAGCCTTTTCACTCCCGGGTGATGAACACTGAGGAGACACTGTGTAACACATGCCTCCTCACACAGAACAAAACCCCACATATGATTATTTCATCACAAGAAAATATTAATGCTGCCCTGTTTTACAGGCTGCAGTGTAACAGCACCTGGCATCCTGCTTTTGGATCTCTGCTCAGTGCACATCTAGTTACTGCTGCTCTGTCCCCAGTGCAACCAGCTGACAAGAGCGAGCACATTCACAGGGAACTGGGGTAGGAGCTGAGATGTGGCTTTTAGAGTGGGTCTGGTTAGATACATTGTGATGGCTTATCAGGCCTTTTACCCCAGATTGAAATCTGAAGAGAAGTTCTGGGTTCTGGAGTTCTTAACTACTTTAGCCAGCTTGAAAAGGACAGGAGGGCAGGATGCAGACCAGATCTCACAATAAAATAATGCTCAAAAGACTCTCTCATATCCCCACTTTTGGAAACCTTCAAGTTTCTGGTAAGAAAATGAAGGTTCAATAAAGAAAAAGTATGTTTTTAACTTTTTTAAGCTTCACTTCCATCTCTGTTTAGTGGACCTCCAGTATAATTTGGAGGACCTCTGCATGCAAGTGTGTGGCTCAGGAGCAGTCCTTCTCCAATGGCAGGATAATCTCATCTTTCACCACTGCTGCCATCGCTGGATTCCCATTTGTATTGATCTTCCTTCAGCCTCTTCTGTGCTTGTGTGGTGGCCTTTCCATGTTAGTGCTGAGGTACTCTTACTCCTGGCAAGGACATGTATAACAAAGAGAAAGGCTGCTGCAATGCCATGTTACGTTTAAGAAGCCATAAATGCTGAGATAGGATTTAGAGTTCTGCATGGTCGTGCAGTTGCATACACATGATGCCCAGTACTGCTTAGTTTTGCTTTTTAATCTGATCAGATCTGTCCAGAGACTGCTCTGAAACAGCAAAGCTGCTGATCTGAACTGCAGAGTGAACAAGTGCATCTCCACAAACTGCAGCACGAGTATATTTTTCATTTAAGTTTGTGATTATCGATGCAACTCTATTCCTTCTGCTGTCACGTTATCTTCACTCTGAATAACATCCTATATAGCGTGTAATCTTTTAGGGCTCATGCAGAAGGCTTCTTTCTCTTCAGCAGTGGATGCAGTGTATTTTCTTCCTATCAGCATTTCCAAAGAGGACCTGGAGCCTTGGGCAGAGCAGGTCAGGTTTCCAGCCTGTGCTGAAGGTTTAGTCCCTCAGGGTATGTTCACACTGTGGGCCCAGGAGCAAAGCCAAGTGCTGGACTGGTACAGCTGGTGCTCTCCAAGACAGACCTGCTGCAGGGCAGGCCGGCGTGAGGAGAGAGCTGTGAGCCTGCCCTCACTGTTTGGCTCAAAGGCCAGGCTTGCTCCCTGGCTTGTCTTTATTTAATGACAGGACACACTCGGAGCTCCTGAGAAACGTTTGCAAACTCTGCAAAACTTTGTTAGTGTATAACTTGTATTTTGCCACGTGGTTTTGGGCTGTGTCTTCTGCGTTCGGTGCAAAGCAGGCCCTGACCCTGCCTTTCTGCACTGTCTGCTGCCAGTACAGCTGAAAGACATGTCAAAACATGGGCTTCTCCCACAGAGGTGAGATGAAACATCATCTTAGCAGATCATCTAGGGACAGAATAACTGAAGAAAGGCTTCAAATAACAGTTTGTTCTAGGCAAAGGTGCTGTTTATGTGCATGTTCTAAGTGTTACATACCAGCATTACCAAACAAGGGGGAATGGTTTTAACCTGTCAGAGAGGAGGCTGAGGTGAGGTCTTAGGCAGAAGCTCTTCCCTGTGAGAGTGCTGAGGCGCTGGCACAGGGTGCCCAGAGAAGCTGTGGCTGCCCCATCCCTGGCAGTGTTCAAGGCCAGGTCGGACACAGGGGCTTGGAGCAACCTGCTCTAGTGGAAGGTGTCCCTGCCCATGGCAGGGGAGTTGGAGCTGGATGAGCTTTAAGGTCCCTTCAACCCAAACCAGTCTGTGATTCTATTTCATTCTAACATTAAATGAGTTAAAATGGATTTGTGTGAATCAGGCCCCAGTGTATTTATGAGGAGAGGGTTGGTTGCTGGCACTGGATCTGTCTGACTTAGCTGATTCTTTGAACTAGTTAAGGAAGGAGGGAATAATGTAGTGAGTAGAAATGGGAAGTGGAAGAGAATTTCAAAGTACCAGAGGCTGCTTTGTTTATATAGCACACAATCTTTATCACAGAGTAATAAATGATACTGCACTGTCTGTATTCTCTCTGTGGAATGGACAAGGGTTTCTCATTTCATGCTTCATTCACAGCCAGCTACAATGATTTCACAGAGTCAGCACCTGCACTCACAACAATATATTTATGGCCTGTAGGAGATGCATCACAAATACTCCATTTCCTCTACACAGCAGAACATGAAGAACAGGATCACGTTGCCTTGGAAGACAAAAACAGTAGAGAGGAGCAGCTCTGTGCCTTTGCCCATATGCTGAAAACTTTCACAGAAGCATCAAGGTCAGGACATGCTTTGCCTTTTGCAGACTCACATGGAAGCAGCACTAGTGGCTTCAATAGGGGCTTTATGATTTTGGAGGAAAAGATGATGTTAATTTTAGAGAAGGGAAGCCAGTTCCTCCCCAAATACAGGAGGGTGGATAGTCTTATAAAATACTGTTGTGATGGACTAAACATCCATCTTTTTGCTTCTAAGAAGGTGTTTTGTAAGTGAACCCTTCTTAGTCCTCCTGTTTTCTTATTCTTACAACCTGCAATTATTTAGTATCTACCCTCCAATTTGAGTTTCTTTCTACACAACATGAATAATATTCAAAGAGTTTAATTAAATCTGAGTATCTCAAAGATGAGGCATTTATATTTTTCTTATCATTGCGCCCCATCCCACTGAATTAGGCAGCGAAATTCAAACGGAAACCCTGGGTAACTTTTTCTTCCCTTATCAGAAGTGTTTTTCAGGGTAAGGTGCTTTCTTTTACGGGAATGTGAATAGCTTTTGGTGGAAGATGAACAATTATCTAGAGAGATCTGTTAGTGAATTAGCTGGGGAGAGGCAAAGAACTGAGTATCTTCTGTCTCATACAAATAAACGAGCTACATCTGAAGATTTAAGCAATCGGATTTGCATAATGAACATGTTTATGCCACATTAGAGTCACCTGATTTACAAATTCAGGGAGCATTTCATGACTATTGTCTGCTGTCATAGGAGAAAAATGAAACATTTGGGTGAAAATAGTTTGTAAAGCAACGTGACTGCATTTTACTGTCTGCTTTTAACAGCTGAGTTTCAAGGAGTTGTTCTTACTCGAGGAGTAAACTCCCATTGCCAGATTGGTGGTTGAAGATGTTGGATGAGCACATCCAGCTTTTCATGAGTTGGGCAGGGGATTGCTTGTCTGAATTATCTTCCAGGTTACTTAAACTAAGCAACTGTCTGCCTTTTCTGTCTTCTAATGTTTTCATTTCATTTTCTGTTTGGTGTTACAAGCTTTTCCACACAGTTAATGCAACAGCATTGTCCAGTGCAATAGGGTGTTGATTCCAACACAGTCCCTTTGGCCTCATTTTAGGCAGATTTCCAGGAGCACAAAGAAGAGTTTGTATACTTGGGTATCTCAAAATCCTGGCAATACTGTTGGCTGTTTGGGCAACCTGTCCAATATGGTGTTTTCATTAATTACTCTGTGGATGTTTTTCCCTTGTAGGCCTAATTAATTTCTTTCTGAGCTCTAGAAAATCAGTTCACAAAATGTGAGCTACATCTCTCAGCATCTTCCCATCCTTTGTTCACTGCCGGAGCGGGAGGTTTAGTGTTGCCTTTCCATCCATATTGCTCACAAAATCCATAGGTTCTACAAAGATGTGTCCTATTCAGTCTGTGGTTTGTTCTGCAGTTTTTCATACGTTGTATTTGTTTCTTCAGTTCATGTTTTTCCTTCCATCAACCTTCAAACTGGGATCTCTGTAGAAAAAGAGGTTATAACTGGCAAGGCAAAAGTGTTCTGGATGTTTGAATTTGCAAACAGTGCATTTGCTTTACTTGGGATTGGAGCAAGAAAGTCAGATCCCTGTCCAGGAATGCTTTCATGAAGAGAGGAGTATAAGGTTTACTTAAAATGCATCCAGTGCTTTGCCTAAATTCAACACATTTTTTAAAGAGGTCTGATTTTCTTGGAAGCATTGCCTTCCAAAGCTGTCTGTCACTTTAGAAGAAGGAGTTGTAGCCTTATCAGGTGTGAAACTGCCAGCATGGATCTGGATCTGCCCTGTGCAGTGGGGTTACTCCGTCTGCTCGCGGAAGCTGTGTTTGTCTTCTCATTTTTAACATTTAGAAGCACTGTGGAATTTTGTTAGAGCACTAGTATTACATTATGCAGTGTCATATTCCATGGAGCGGGAATTGCAGCGGTTAGTGACATGTTAGGACCACTTCTGAGACCGTAGAATCCCAGACTGGTTTATGTTGGAAGGGACCTTAAAGCTCCTCCAGCTCCAACCCCTGCCACAGGCAGGGAAACCTTCCACTAGAGCAGGTTGCTCCAAGCCCCTGTGTCCAACCTGGCCTTGAACACTGCCAGGGATGGGGCAGCCACAGCTCCTCTGGGCACCCTGTGCCAGCGCCTCAGCACCCTCACAGGGAAGAGCTTCTGCCTAATGTCTGTTCTAAATCTCCCCCATCGGTTTAAAACCATTTCCCATTGTGCTGTCCCTACAGGCCCCAGTAAAAAGTCCTTGTAAGAAGTCCATCTCTATCTGTGCAGCAGACCTGCCTGTTTGGGCTGCCTTCCTTTTCTCTTCTGCAAAATCCTACCTCACAAGCACAACTACTTGTGTGAAACTGCTACCAAGTCTTTGCTGATGGCACAGGTTGTGAGAACTGCAGTGTGTGCAGCAGTGCAGGAGAACCCATTGATGTGCCCTGGGCGAGCCCTGCTCTGCTCTTGCTTCTGCTTTGTTCTTGAAGTACCATGAAATGGGTTGTTTATGTTCTTTCTTGTTTCCCTCTGTGAGCCAGGATTTAGCTTGCAATGAATACAATGAATTTGTTTTTAATTAAGGCAGCTGGATATGACTTACACTTACTCCTCCACAGCTTGAAGATTTTAAGCACAGCCTCTGTTGTTCACACTCCTTTAGAGCAGCAGTCTGGGAGACGGACCAAGCTGTGTGCTCAGAGGTGTTAGTGGTGCTGGGGAAGCAGCATGGTGTGGCAGGTACAGCTGCGTAGAGGGTTTTGTGCTTACACAAAATATTTGGTGAAAGATTCAGAATGGATCATGAAGAAACTACTTGCACATTCAGGTCACATTTATTAGTATTGGCTCCAGAATGTGTATTTCTCAACACAGCAAAGAGGAGAATGTTATTCTGTTTACTCAGTAGGTGAAGGGCCTGTTACCTCCAAAGCGTGAGGCTTAGGTTTGAATCCATCCTCACTACGGGAGTTCTGAACACAGGAGCTCTTGAAGCAGGCTCCTGTTTCACACATACCTCTGCCTGAAGATGTTCCCTCACTGCTTTTAAAATACATGTTTTAACAGCATGGCTCAAATGTGTCTGGTTGTATCAGAGGACACAATGCCAAGATGCTTCTTGTTGTGCTGTTGCTGACCTCCAGCCTTGCAAACAGAGGTTATGTGCTAAGAAGCAGTCTTAGTAAGGTATGGGATTCACCAGCCCAAACATTATCCTGCTAAAAGTAGCTGGGTTTCAATTACAAGACTGCACACACACACATTTTTATGACCAGATTCTCAACAAGGTCATGCATCTTTAATTAATTGGAACTTAATGAAGCTGTAGGAGCAAGCGTGAGTAAGTAGCAGCTTCTGAGAGTTAATGCCTGAAATGACAAGTGAAATAACTTCACAATAACAATCCAAGGGTTGGATCCTCTTCTCTTTGCAGTATGTAACTTTTCATCCCTTTGAGGTTTTTTCAAAGAAACTCAAACACACAAAACCCCCACAAACCAACAAACACCCTAAAGCACCCCACAGAGAGGCAGAAAAAGGAGCCAACACCTCAAACAGAAGCTGAAATAACTTAGTTATGTGCAGATGGTTGATTTTTCCACCATAGATATTTGCCTTTGCTTTCAGTCACATTTGAACCAAGTTTTGGTATATATTTTTTCTTCCTCCTTAATACTTTCTGCACTGCACCTTTCAGAGGATTTGCTAAAAATATTGTTCAATTCAAGTCCCTCAGGGTCAGGGCACTGTATTTTTTCTCTTACTTGTTGTTGTTCTGGCTGGAGGTAGAAATATCAGTGACAAAGCCAGTCCTGCTGCCTCTTCCCAGCTCCTTGCCTAATTGTGCAGAATAATGAAGACTGCACAAAAAGCCTTATCCTGGAGGAATATCTGACTATTAACACTTGGTATCTAACATGCAATCTATAATACAGAATGCCTGTAGTGTAAGGGACCAGAGCTCTCTGATTTATTCCTCATCTATGAAGTTATAATCTTTAGGCTCTAACTGAAAGACGAATTTAGCTCCCAAATTCTTTAGTATCTACTGTACAATCTATAGTGGAGAATGCCTGTAGTGGAAGGGACTGAAGTTGACTGATTTATTCTAAATTTATGATGTTATTTCCAGACTCTAAATAAAAGGGCAAATTTAGCATCCAAATTCTCTTTTTCCATCTCCCTTTTGTAGACTCCAGGTGACAGTGTCAGGTTTTATGAAGTGCAGCACTCTTCCAGACTAGCATAAAGGTTCCTGGGTTTGTAGTGATTTATTTAGTGGCTTTATTTTCTTTCATAGAGCTCTGGATGTGTCTCCCCCTTTTATGTTTTTCTCCAGTTCTTACCCTAATGATATATTTTCTTGTACAGTGGTTTATAGTATGATGTCGTTAAAAAGTAGGGCCATAACTAAGAGTAAGTAATGTGCACAGAGATACTGGTATGATTTGGTTCTTAGCCAGTGGCAAGGTATCAAACACCAGGATGCAAATTGTGATTGATCAGAGTGACCTCCTGTGATAGATAAACCCTTGATTCAGAAAACAAACTCAAGAAAGAATCCTGCTTCTATAGAATCACTTTTTCAGGTCTTCAAGGAGAATTCTGGCCCTGCTGAAGGTAAAGGCAGAAGTTTACATATTGGTTCATGGCCACCAATATTAGAAGGCATAATTTGTTGAAAATTGTGTACCCTATGAGGGGAAAAATGTCTTTCTGAATTCACACCCCTACATCTACCCAGTGTGTACCCATTTTACAACATTATGCAAACTAATCGGTTAAGCTGTATGGATCATTGCTTGGTGTTCTGCTGGCTGGCTAAAGGCAGAAGGAAGGGTGAATCCATGAAACAGGCAATCCAGAAATAGCATTCCCCCTTTTCTATCCCCCTCCTAAACCATAGATGTGCTCTCATGGATTTGGACTGGCACCAATTCACATGCAAAAGGGATTTTTAAATTTAGCTGTGTCCTTGATGTGTCACAGTGATGCTTCTGCCATACGCTTCCGAACGAGCTTTGTCATCACGCCTGCTGCATCCACTCCTGTGTTAAACCTCCATGTGTGATGTTCTTAGGAAGTGACTGTGCTTCCCTGTGCTTGGAGAATGTCTAATGCTGCAGCCTGACCTGCATTTGGGCATGTGTTCTGTTACTGATACTAAATAATATGGCAGTGAGAGATGCCATAGAATCAGAGAATCACAGGATGGTTTGTGTTGGAAGGGACCTTAAAGCTCATCCAGCTCCAACCCCTGCCACAGGCAGGGACACCTTCCACTAGAGCAGGTTGCTCCAAGCCCCTGTGTCCAACCTGCCCTTGAACACTGCCAGGGATGGGGCAGCCACAGCTTCTCTGGGCACCCTGTGCCAGCGCCTCAGCACCCTCACAGGGAAGAGCTTCTGCCCCAGAGCTCGTCTCAATCTCACCTCTGGCAGGTTCAAGCCATTCCCCTTGTCCTGTCCCTACAGGCCCTTGTCCAAAGCCCCTCTCCAGGTTTCTTGTAGCCACTTTAGGTGTTGGAAGACTGTTGTGTCACATATTGTTTCCCAGATGTTGACCTAATGAGGCTTAAGTAGGATTCTTGGACAACTTTTCACACCAGCTCTCCAAGCTATTTGTTGAGTCATCTGTCCCAGCCTTTTGCCTCTCCAGGGTTTAGGTTGGTAGTTCCTTTTTGTAAAATTTTTGAGGTTAAATCCCTCAAATGAACTCAAAGAAGCTCAGGCTTGGCCACCAGCCAGAGAGCTCTCGAAGCAAAGCATCCCAGGAGGATGATGTTTCCAACCTTTCAAATCTCCAGTGGTTCACTGCAGTTGTAATTGGTCTCCCATCGGAAGAACCTCCCATAGCAAGAAGAGAGAAAACCCACTAAAAGCACAATTCCTCTCTACAAAGATAAGGCAAGTGATTGCAGCCTATGCGATACTGATTATACAAGATTTGCTTGTTGGGTATTCTGTTATCATAGGATGAAATTCAGGTTTTTAGGCATTATCACAGTCATCCAGTGTGGCTGAACAAATGGGATGCTTTAAAAACATGCAGTAAGTCACCGAGCCTCCGAGAGCCGCAACTGGAAGCATTTAATTGCCATTGACAGTTCTGGGCAATTAAGTCTCTGCAATAATGATCACATCAGCCAAAATGACTGGATCTTTTATGTTCACATAACCACAGTTCCTAATTGGAATATGGCTTCAATGAAATCTTTTCTCCCCGTTACCAAAAGTTCCGTTAGGGATCGGAGGGATTGGTGGGTGGTGAGCTCTGCTAGGGGTGAGAATAACAATCAGGGTTAGTGCAGAGCAGTGAAAATGTGACAGTAGTTTAAAGAGGAGAAAATATTGCTGCTCCAATCTTGTTCCCCTCAGCTGTTCTCCTGCTGTATTTGTACTGTATAGTGTGGATTTAATGAGACAGGGCCACTGTGCTCCTTCTTTCAAAGGGAATTGTGAGCATGATGTTCCCCCTGTGTGGTGTATGGTTTCTGGTCAGGAGGAGATTCTCTCTTTGTAGCCTAAACTGTGCTTACTTGTAGTTACCAATGCTATATTACGGACAGAAACCTTCTATTAGTGTATCTTCGTGCTTCAGTGCATTTACATATAGATTCATGTTTGTGCAAAGATATGACAATTAGATTCTTCTTCTTCTTTAACCCATGTAAGGAAATCAGAGCAGTATGGCACTCAAAATAAGGCATCTTTTACACGACAGTACTTAACAACAACTCCTACTTTACCAGCCTTAGGTTCTACCTTTATTGCCTTGTAGTGCCTACCTAGGATTTTTCAAGTGTTAGCTAGAGAAAGGCCTTGTTGACAGGATTAGTTCAACCCACCAACCAACCTGCCTACTCCTCCTCACAATTGGTATGATTTGGAATGTCCAGTAAGTCTCCCCATGTTTCATCCGTTAAAGTGTGGAATGGGAGGGACTGATCTTCTAAATCAGCTAGTGCAAATAGCAAGACAATCCAGGAAAACAAGCTGGAATATTGTAGTGACTCTGTGAGTTGTCAGGATGGGCTGAATGCCACCTCAGTGGGTCAGAGCACGGGCCTGAGGACTCGTTCCTCATCCTGGAAACGCTGATGCATACTCTTGTATTATAGGACTACAGAAATGTTGGTTGTATTGGGCAGTATTGTGGTTTTTCACCTGTATGCATCTCTCTCTTAGGTTTTTATTCTTTCAATTTCCATTTTAAGCTCTTTTTCTTTAGAATTCATCTCTCATTCTTCTTAAAGTGATGCAGGCTAATTTAATCAACCTGTCTCTAAAATAATAGGAAAGTGATGCAAATTTTTGGAGATTAAATTTAATTTCTTTTTTTGCTCTTACTTCATGAGCAGCTTGCTCTCTTTTTTATGGAATTGGAATTGTTTCTTTAATACATTACAAGCTCCTCAGCAAAGTATCCCACTGAATGAATCCTGTGAGTAAAGGTCATCGATGCTGAACCAGAGCTGGCACTGCAGCCTCTTGTGCTTTGCAGGCAGAGCCAGGGGGCGAATGTGCTATAGTAGAAGGAGTTGAGGCAAGCCTAATATTGCCCTATGCCTGGAGTGTCCAAGGCCAGGTTGGACACAGGGGCTTGGAGCAACCTGCTCTAGTGGAAGGTGTCCCTGCCCGTGGCAGGGGGTTGGAACTGGATGATCTTTAAGCTCCCTTCCAACACAAACCAGTCTGGGATTCTCTCGTTAATACCTGGATTCAGCAGAAGGAAACACTTGATGGCTGTTTAAGAATGCTCATTATTTAAAGATCCCAAAGCTGTTACTGGTGACATTACAGATGTTTTTATTGATAGGCTCTAGGCTGCAGCGCTGGCCTGAAACTTGTGGGTGCCATGTTTGCTGTTGCTTTCTGAATAGTCTTTGTCCTCTTCACTACTTTTATCCTCAGATATGAAATGAGGATGATGATACTGATCTATGTTTAAGTGCTTTGAAATCAATTGTTACAAAAAGAAAGAACACAAAGCTATTGGTGTGGTACTACTGTGGTTTGCAGAGATTAGTGTTCCTCAGAGACTCGTGTGTGCTTTTTTCCCCCCCAGTGTGGGACTTGTCTTTGCATAAGGAGGTTTTCTTAGCAAGGTTTCAAACCCTAGCAAGGCACCAGTTGCAGAAGACTGCACCATAGCATTAGCTGCAGTGTATACTGCTTCTGTATGGTAAAAATGACTGTGTAAGGGCAAGTCACTGGAGAATAGCCCCTGCTAACAGTGCCTTAAAATAACTTCCTGCTCTTTTGCCCTGCAGGCACTGTGGTTTTAGCTTTATTTAGCTATACAACATTAAGACTGCAGCCCTAATTTCATAGTGTAGAACCAAGGTCTCCTGTTGAACAAGGGGATGTCTGTGGTTCTCCTCTGGTTCCATATTATTTATTCTGTAACTGTAAGCAAAGAGCTTGTCACTGTGATGCTTATAGGGTTGTAGTAACACTTGTACCTTTTAATAACCAAACATTCACAGGAGCGCTCAGGAAGGCATCAAGTTAGATTTGTGTGATAAACAATATGAAGAAGCCCTTAATAACACTTGTAGCAGAATTCGTTATAAAGCCAAATGGTTTCTGTGCCTGGGGTGGAACACGGGGAGAAAATTACAAGAACAAGGGCATGAATTTCTATGGTTTCCAAAGCACCTTTTTTCTGTGAAATGCTTTTAGGTCTGTGATAAGAATTAAAGATGAGACTAGCCCAGATCTGCTGAACAGACACAAAGTTTGAGTACATGTGTGGAGTCAGAACTCAGACCTAAATGTGGGAGCATCCGGTGTGTGGAGTGCTGAGCTGGGGACTGGGACATGTTGTTCTGCTCATACCTCTGGTGTTGATCTGTGCATTATGTGTTCAAAGGCAATTCTCTCCCAGTATCTCTTTTTCTCTTTCATCCCATTTAGTTTGTCTGCAGACTATGGAAATCCACAGGGATAGAAATCCTGCCATTGACCAAGTGTCTATCCTTACGCTGACGGTGATCTGTAAGCAATATGACAGTGGAAAAAACAGACATTAGTTCAAGTCGTGATTTCATTGCTGCAGCTTTGCATTGCTCATGGATACTTCTGAATAACTGAGGAGTCCCATACACAAGAGATTGACCAACATCTGAGAGTATTCTACCTGGCACAGGTTGGAAAATAGGGAGAGAAAAAGATGTTATTTGTGGCCATCAAAATCCAGTTTTAGATTAAAAACAGAACAGTTGCAAAATTAAAAGTATTCTGAAGTTTAGGACTCACTGGAACGCGAAGAGATCACTTTAAAGCCTTTTACAGTGAGTAAGGAGACATCAGCAACCACAAGTAGTTCAAACAAGGTGAAATCAGGTGCCTCTCAGAAGGGTGGCTCATGCTGCTGGTTGCATCTCTTGGCACTGTCACAATGGTGTAACAGGGCCCAGTGTAACTGGAATTGATCTCCAGGATGTGATGAATTTCGGGCATTCCAAAGTGCCTCCTCTAGTCGTGAGTTTTCATTTGGGTCAAGCTAAACACTCCATTTATAAACCTCTCAAGATGCTTTGGGCCACAGACTTTCCTGTTTTCTTTCTGAGAGCAGCATTAACTAATTTTAAATGAAACCCAGTTCTTTCATGTCATGGGAAGGGGAATTATTGATGGCATTTTGTGGATGACTCTGACAACTCAGCTTTCCCTTGAATGCCAGTTTTGCCTGTAACCATCTGCCAGCACAAATCCAAGTTCAAGTTCCTATACGGTGCTTATAAGACTGACTTAGAAGCCCCAGTATATCAATGTTAAGCTAAGATTTTTGGATATAATAAGTAGTCCCTTACCCTTGTATCTTACTGTTCACAGTGGAAGGCCTATCTATTTTCCATCCAGTTGCTCATGAATAAATAATATGACATGTTCTCACCTCAGCAGCTGCTTTTCTTCCCTTCCTTCTGCCAGCGATGCAGAAAGTCACCACACATTTGCATGTGAAATACCAATTCCAAATCTCATTTGTGTGCCCTGGACCAATGCACAGGAGAATAATGAACCCCCAAGCAGTGCTCTTGGATCTCCCTGGGCCAGGTAACTTATCTCAGTGTGGCTCAGGTGGTGACCTATGGAAATGGTTCTCTTATTCAGAGTTAGCATGCCCGTGCTCTTTGGAACCATCCATCTGAGCAGTGATTTCCAGCTTGCCTGTCATCCTGGAAACAGTTTAGATCTAAACTTCTGGAAGATCATCACACTTAAAACTGAAGCACCTCCTGTGAATCGGAGGCATTGTACAGGGTAAAGAGGGCTGAGCAGTGAATGTGTATATTGTAATTGTCTGTGTTACAGAAAGAATGCCTTCCACATGGGCCTTTTCCAAATTCCTTTTCTTGTTGTTTCTTCAGGGCATAAAGATCTTTGATGAAAGGAACAGGAAAAAATAACAACAGCAAAATTATGTCTTTGTAATGGTAGAAAATAGTTGCATAAAATATGGGAGTCTGAGAAATGTAAAAAAACCCTTAAACCAAACTCAATTATAA
>NW_009911084.1:0-205 GCF_000696875.1 Nestor notabilis
ACCGTGGGTCTGTGTCCTGAGAAACAACCTCCTTGTGCGGTAAACACACATTTGTTAATAACTGCAAAAGACCTTTCTCAACGCTCCCAGCGATCTTCCAACACCCCTTAGCCCGTAACTTTCCGCCCCGCGCTCTGCCTGCGGGGGATTGGTTATAAACGGGGCAGGGGGAGAGCAACTCCCGCGGGCGTGCGCACGGGCGGGT
>NW_009911084.1:691-927 GCF_000696875.1 Nestor notabilis
GGCGGAACCTGCGCCGGGAGACGGTGTCCCCGGTTTCCCTGGCCCGGCCCGCCCCGTTGGGCAGCCCCACGCCGTGAAAGCCGGTTATGAGCCCTTCCCGCTCCTGGCACCGGTTTCTCGCCCCTCCGGGGCCCCTGTGCCCCACCGCCGGGACGTCCCATAGTGCAGGATCGCGCCCATCCCGCTCCCATCTAGGGCACCGGGTGAGCTCCCGGCCCCAGGGGTGAGGGGTCCCG
>NW_009911085.1:0-7192 GCF_000696875.1 Nestor notabilis
GGCGCTCTGGCTGAAGCAGCGCGGTCATGTTGGCGATGCGATGGTGTTTGGGCTATTCCAATAAATGATCTGAACTCCAGCTGGAGTCAGTTCACTGGCACCGGCCCGTGCTCGGGTACAGCGGGGCCAAGGGAGAGAACTACTCCTTGGCTTTGGTAGAGCCGCAGGAGGTCCTGCAGCCACGCTGACAGCTACTCCCTCTTTGGAATGCTCTGTTGTGTGCAGAGGCTCAGCCAGCAGCACAGGGGGTCTGTAGCATTAACTAGTGTGTCTCCACTTTGTCCTCTGTAGAAAAATTCCTCTTGGGACGGACAGGAATATGTAATGCATCACTAGGTCCAGCTCTTCCCCTTGCATTAATGCTACTCTGGCGCTCTGGGCTGCTCTGTGTCTCCTGACAGCTTGGGTCATGGTTCACAAACTGCCCTGGCCGGCTCAAAGCTCACGCACACCACAGCAGCTTTGCTTTTCCGTGCTTTGTCCTGCAGAAGTGTTGTGTTCATTTGAACCAGGCTGTAGAGCTTTAGCGGAGAGCAAGCAAATGCTCGACTTCCTATCCAAGCAGGACGGCAGCTCAGTGTTTTTACAAGGTATATCTTGAGGTTTTTCATTGATCACACTGAGTCCCGAAGACTTCAGGGCACGGTGCTTCCTGCTGGGTGTGGTGGCAGAGTGGCGCCTCGCTCTGCTAGAGGTGTTCCAGCTGCTGTGCCCAGTCCCTCGGACTGCACAGCGCTGGGTTATACCTATATGATCTATATGGCAAAAGCAGTGTCTCTGTTTTGGAGACTGCCGAAGCTACACGCTGAAAGTGCTGCTTCCTTTAGCGTCCTGCTGGAGTGACCAGGGCTGGTATCCTTGCCACCAGGGTTGCTGTGTCCAGCCCTCAGCTAAAGCATGAGTCTTAGACACTCGCTCTTGATTACAGGCATCAAATTATGATCTCCCGTAGTAAGTTGCTTAAACGTTTTAATTATATTTGCTGTGTCGGGTTTGAACTCTGTGAGCCTGCTCTCTGTATCTGTTGTAGTTTTTCCTGTCTTTGTTACGCTGCAGCACCTCCCAGTGTCGGCCTGCCGGTGCCAGATGAGCGTGGTGAGCTCCCCTGACCCTTGGCCACTCTCTGCAGCTATTCTCTCTGCTCTTGAGAACCACGTGAACATGGCTGAATGTCTGGCCTTTTTATTGACGGTTATATAGAGACATTATATATCCATAACTAGCTCAGACCAAAGGCTTTCTAGATGTGTGTTTCTCCCTCTCCTTTTGTTCTGATAATTCCTAGTATCTTTTTTGACTACTGCTGAGCAGCAAACTAATGTTCTCGGGGAACTCATTGTGAGAATGTGTTGTGTTTTGGTTTGGTTTGTTTTCCCTTTCAGCAGTTAACACAGATTGGAAATGTTTGCCTTTCTGCAACCTGCATTCCTTTTTTTATTTACCAACTTTCAGACTTTATCTGCCATTTTATTAGTCTTTTGGCATCATGAGAGCTTTCTACAACTGTGAACAGCTTTAGATTTTACTGTGCCCAATCTGAAAGGATCATCAGCCACTTTTGTTACGTATCTATTCATCTCTTATTCCATCTGTTTTTGAGGAATCTGCTGAACAGATTAGAGCTGGAATCTCTTTTTCACTATGGATTCATCCTAGATTTGCTTCCTTTCTTTTAGCCTGCCATAGACTCTCCTTAGTCCAGCTTAGTTTCCTTAAAAGCCTCTGGTAGCTTTTTGGGAGTGCTGGTGTGTGGTATTTAATCAAATAATCAGTTGCCTGCAAGAATAAACTGTAGTAGGTTTCTCAGAGGTGATTAAAAGAGAAGAGCTGGTGGCTCTCTCCCAAAGTGTTATAATTAGAGTGAGAACTCTTCGTTTTGAGATATCACCGGAGCAGCTTCAGCCCCATTGAAAGCAGTGACACTGGGTGCTGCCTGACAAGGCTTTTAAAGTAGATGGGTTTATCTTGCAGGTTAAAAATGTAGGTGTGTTATGTCTTGTAAACTGGTGGTTTAATTAGTCTTTATATGCCTATTAGCAAATAAAGAACCATAGAGTAGCATGTGAGCATTGTTCTAATATGTCATTTTGTTCTTTGAAGTAGCTATTGCTATTGTTTCTCTCAGCTGGTTGCTTGCTGTATTTAAAGCAAGTTGACTTTAACATGCCTGAGTAACTGGTAAGTGGCTGTCCTGTGAATGCCCTTTTAAAACCTGTGGCATTCTCAATTCTTGTTTCTTTTCCTAAACCAGAATGATATCATCCTGTCTTTTGGTACCTGGGCTGGCCTAAGATGTCATGAAAAGGTGTGGGAACTGCCAGTGGAGTTCAGAAAAATGGTCTTGTGTAGTTGGGAGCTCAAAGAGCCTTTAACATCGTATGTGTACTTACTTTTGTTAATAAGGTCTGGTACTTCTTTCATGTCTGTCCTTATTTCTTTTCCAGTAAGGATAATCTTTATTTGTATGTGGGGTAGTTTTTTTTCCTCCATGGGGTTTCTTGGGGGAATTGGGGGGTGTGTATGTTTGTTTATGAATATAGGTGTTGGGCCAGTATATTCTGATACGTTGGTCACTGAGCTGGTGCTGGTATCTCAGCCCATCTGCTACACGAACTGCCCCTGCCACCCAAGAAGCTGTCCTCTCTCTTCCTGGCTGTTTTCCACCTCTCTGTCTCCCACCCCCGCCACTCCCAGGGTAATTCATCGGGTGAGCAGGAGCAGTGAAGCTGTGGCTGCAAAAGCTGACTCTGGGTGACAGCACTGGTGAAATACCTGAGGAACTACAGGTACAAACCTGGGGACTTCCTTGTGAGTGGTTTGCAGTGCTGATTCAGAGCTCTGCCCTCCTGCTCATCACTGGCTGCTGGGCTGGAGGCAGCCTCTGGTAATGGGCAGAAACTCCCATCAGTGACTTGGTGCCACTGGCTGCTGTTAATGCCTTGTTCTTCTGGTGTTAAGATGCTTTTAAAGAAACAGTTGGGCTTAAGCTGTTCGGTGTAACAGCAGAGAAAGTTTTGCCTTAGCTGAGCAGCTCTTCTACCTGCTTGAAAGTGAAATGCTGTCTGAAATTGTTATTAGAGTGGCATTGCTCCTGTCTTCCTGGGTTTTTTTAACCAGTCACAGCATGTCTGGTGGCTTCAACACAGAGTGTTGCAAAAAGACTTGGAGCTTTGTGTCTTACGCTGTCCCCCACCCACACTTCCCTCCTCCCAGAACAGTAGGAATGGGAGCTGCTCAGTTTTCCAAGGTTAGCTTTTAATTCAGTTTTACAATTCTCATTTTCAACTTACTACTGTGGATTTAAGAGCAGCCATCTGTGCCAAAATCTATTTTAAATGTTACTAGCTTGAAACGGGAGCAGTGGGGCTTTTTGAGGTGTTTTTTTTGAGTCAAACCTGGGTGTGTCACGCTGGAAAGCACCACTGACAGAGAAAAGGGAGCCATGTTGGCTCAAATCTTACATTTGGGATCTTGGAGAGGTGCAAGTTTGCAGCACTTGTCTGCCAACAAGGGAAGGAATGTTCTTTTCAAGCTTTTTAAAATTTATTCTTTATTTAAGCACCTTGTTTGCAACAGCCTCTCAAAAGTTCCTTGTTTGTGCCTCCTGTAGTGATGTGGGCGAAGGGACTGGGTTTTATCGACAGCCGCGTGTTGCTGCTCGGTAATGAGGACAGTGTGTAGGAAATGGAGGCAGGCTCGAACTCCCTCTGCCCGTGTTTGTACTACACCAGGCTGAATTTCTGGCTGCTTTTTTTAGTCACTACATACATTTTCTGTGTGGCTGTTTATTCTAATTCGGGAATGGCAGTGGGCCTGCATGTGTGATGCGTTGTTTAGTTGGGTTTTTTGTTTGTTTTCTGGAGGAACAGCTGCTTATTGGAAACTTGGCCTGTTCAGCATTTTCAAGGTATTAGGTCTCTCCTCTAGCGAGCTTCTTGTTGTAAATGTGCCTCTATTGTGACCCTTCAGTTTTTAACTCCCTGCAGTGCTGCTGTCACAAAGCAGATTTTCGCTTTTGCATCTTAACAAGAAAGATTTAACAGCAAAACCCTCTTAGAGATTCTTGTTCGCCATTCCCCAGAGGAATTGCTGTATCTGGGGCAGCAGGAAGCAATGTCTTTTGCACTATGCTTTGAAGACACTTTATTTGGGTACCACCTCCTATGAAATCTATGGCTTCAGTAACGTATCTAGAGCTGTAGGGTAAAAGAACAGCTCAGAAAGCAGCTCACATGCAGAACATTAACATTTCTGCTGCTGGCAGGCTGACAAGTCAAACTTCAAATGTGCAAAGGATCAGGGATACAAGTATCAAGGGATTTCGCTAACAGTAAGTGTTTTCATTTCAAATGAATAGCCACTGCTTGCTGCGCAGGTAGAACTACATTTTTGCCTTCTCGTTTCTTAATATCCTTTTGGGGTCTGTTTCAAATCCTGATTCTTCATGGCAGGAAGCCAGAGTGTTAATCTCTGTGATTCTGTAGTTCTGGCTTTCAGGCTTTTAGTCCTGCAATGTGCACACCTCAGTCTGGGTGTAACAGAAAATGGAGTGCAGAGCTGGGGACAAGGCACAAGTGAGTTTCTTAGAGCAGTGGTTTCAGAGCTGAAGAAGAATTGGCTGAGCAGTGAGGGGTGAGCCTTTGGGAGGAGGGCTGAGTGCGAGGATGGGTGCTCCCAGGTTGTGTGTGGCATGCTGCCGTTTTGCCTGTCCGAGTCCAATGGCCAGGCTCTTGAAGACATTCCACGCAAGGAGAGTTTAATATCAAATTTACTTGTTTGGTATATTTGGTGTTATGTATGGTTTTGATTTAGTAGGGTGATAACTGAGATCACAGCATAAGCATAATGCAGCAATTGCAGTGTACAGTTGAATCCAAATACAAACGTGATGCCTGTTGCTGGTCTCTCTGCTCAGTGCCCACAGTCACTGGGAAGGAATACACAGATTGGAGCCAGCTCAGGCCCTGGGCTTTCTTCAAAGTTTACTTTTTAAATTGTCTGGATTTTATACTTTGCGCTCAGCCATGTATATGCTCTCCTCATGCTGGCCTGGCCAGCTCAGGGAGACATTGTTCTTTGTATATCATCTCAGGGCATCTGATGATTCACTGGAGCAGCTGTATTAACTAAACCGAAGGTTACCTTCTCATCTCCCTGGTGTTGAGATAAAGTCTGTTTTCTTTATAGTACATTCTTCCCCAAGCTCGCTGTTGTTTTGCCCTCCTCCATTGTGGGGGGTACTGGTCAGGGACACTGCCTTGGGTGGATTTACTGGAGAAGAAAGTCCAGGCAGTGACAAACTCCTTTCTCCAGAGTGATGTCCCTGAGACAAGGTCAGGCTGTGCTCTGGAGGCAAATGGGATCCGCTTAGCAGGGCTGGACTAAAGGCATATCTTCAAGATGGGGATCTAGGAGACTCTGCAGGGGGAGGTGGTTGAGGAGGGCAATTTTCTGCACAGAAGGAAGCTGCTTCTGAAGGAGTTTAAATAACGAGGAACAAAAAGTCTTGAGCTAGTGTGTGTTTCTGGGTGACCGGGGATTCACAGGGGTTCGAGGCTCCATGCTTGTGGGTCTGGTAGAAATGACAGAAAAACATCATGCCTAGATCAAAAGGACTATTGTGGAATGACATAATCTAGCATCACAGCCTGTTTCCAGCCATGTTCTTACATTATTTTCAGACCAAGGCACAAAATCTGTTGTTTTGTCCTAGATTTTCCATTAAGAGTCCTGCTCACTCCAAACATTTGCTAATGTAGGGAATTAAGTGATGGCAGTTTTGGGCAGCACTCCTGTGGGATGTGATGAACGGTACAGGAATGGAGGTGAAATGATCACTGTTCTGCTTGTGACTGTGAACTCCAAGCTCCATCAGTTTACGTAACATACCGGGAATGAGAAATGCATCTTCTGGGGGTTTGTGTGCTGCAAATTCCAAGTGAACCTGCACAGGATTCCTAGAAGGAGCATTGGAAGGGATAAATGGAGTGTGACAAATAGCGTATAGAGGCATGTTTATATTGCACGTGTAGCAGAGGTGGCTGTACTGGTGCAGGCAGCACATTTAACTCCCCAGCTTTCCAGCTGTGCCTTCAGGTGCAAAGGAACCAGTCTGAGCCCAGGCAGGGTGAAGAGATTTGCTCCTCACTGACGTTACGTGGGCCTGTGGGCCTGAACAGCCTGATCTAAGTTGAGTTAAAACCCCAAAGGGTCCTTCTAACCTGGTTTGTTTATAATTCTACCAGACTTGAAGTGTTATCTAGGAGGTATAAAGCCAAGTATTAAAATATCTTTAAAATTTGGCTTTGATAATGTTGCCCTAAGTCCTAGAAGTGCTTTTTTGAGATTCATAGTAATGAATTAATGATGTTTTCAAGTCCGGTCACAATTTTATTGTATTAAATGAAGAGCTTGATAAGAGGGGTGTCTGTGTGGAACATTCCCTGCGAGATGAGTAACCTAAAACCACCGTATGTTTAAAATGAAATGCAGCAGGGAAATCTTTGTAGCTTTGTTGGAATTAGACCTTTGGTTGGTTCAGATTGAGTGGTTTAATGTAAATCGAATCCCTTCTGCCAGATGGTGCAAGGTAGAGAGACTTACAGCTACGAAAACTCCTGCTGGTACTCTTGAAGGGATACTCCCTAGACAATAGCAGTTCGTGCCTGTTCTGAGCACCGCATTGCTCAGTCACAGCTAACATGTGCCTGTCCTGCATTTGAGTAGCTCTTAATTCTGCCTGGGCTTTGTTTGATCCTGTTTATTTACAAGTGAGAGAGGATGCCAGTTGCCATCAAAGTTTTATTTCCTGGAAACTTTGTCTTGCTGGGGTTTGAGGACAAACCGCAAACAAGGATCGGTGGCGACACCGGAGCAGCACCTCTGGTGAGGTACCAGGCACAAGGGAATCCAGATCTTCCAGGAAGTATCTGCTACCCTGTGTGTGTGCCGTGCAGATGGTCTGCTCATGTAACATGAAATACAGCTCCTGTGCACCTGCCCATGGCTGAAGTGCTGGGTAGGAGCAGCCATAGGGATGTGACCTGACAGCCACATGCTGCCGTTTGCAGAACAGACCTGTTCCACATCGCTGTGGTGTCTCAGACCTGTCCTGTGCACGCTGTGTACTCAGTAGTTGTCTGGAAGAACTTAATCTTTTCCTTCAACATAATCCTTACTAATCTAGCAGGAA
>NW_009911085.1:7223-22292 GCF_000696875.1 Nestor notabilis
ACTTGGAGAAAATGCTTTGAATTCCAGAAGGCAAAGAATCTTCAGCCCAAGTAAATAATTTAATGACAGAGGTGCCCGCGATACCAGGGTGGTTGGCTGTTTGTCTTCTGGGACAATGCTTCCTGAATTGTAGGATCACTTCATAAAACTATCTTGACAGTGCTTGTTTTTCTTTATTCTTTCCTGCAGGTTTGCTTCTTTCTGTTGAGGATGAGTTGATTTCAGTTAGCTATAAAACTGGAAAAAATTTTTGATGAGCTTCAGTTTAACTCTGTTTATGCAAGTGAAGAAGATTCCTTCGTGTTGTTTTTTGTGTGAACACTGAATTTGAAGCCAATACACCCTTATTGAAGTTACATATGTATACATTTCTAGTTACTACTCATTTATTTTTAGTCTTAGATTATCTTGGGTTTATTCTGCCAGGAAATTCAGTGATATTTGTTGCTAGATGACAAAAATTTTGTTTGGGATTTTCATGAGCTTATCTGGATGGAGGTTGAAGTCCAAATAAAAATTCATAAACCCACCATTTTGTGATTGTTCATTGCTGAATTCCAACTTACTTTCGCAGGATGTACAGGGCAGAAACATTGTTAAAGCATGTCTAATAGTGTTAAATGATGGAAATCTTAACTTGTAGAACCACTTGATCAGGCTTTTGTAGGTATGGAAGTGCTTGAGGGATCTTTCAAATTCATTTAGGCAGCTCCCTGCCAAATTCTAGTAAGCATCAGGCATTATTTTGGATTTTGTCCTGGGTTCAGCTACAGCAGTAATTTTTCTCCTTCTTAGTAGCTGGTGCAGTGCTGTGTTTTTGACTTTCAGCCTGGGAACAACACTGATAACACCGATGTTTTTAGTTGTTGCTCAGTAATGTTTACTCTGACCAAGGACTTTCTCAGTCTCATGCTCTGCCAGGGAGGAGGGGAAGCCAGGAGGAAGCAGAGACAGGACACCTGACCCAAACTGGCCAAAGGGGTATTCCATACCACAGCACGTCATGCCCAGTATAGAAACTGGGGGGAGTTACCCGGAAGGCCCAGATCGCTGCTCGGGTCGGGCTGGGTATCGGTCGGCGGGTGGTAAGCAATTGTATCCTCTCCCCTTGTTATTTCCCTTATCATTATTATTGGTAGCAGTAGTGGTTTGTCTTATACCTTTGTTACTGAACTGCTGTTATCTCAACCCATGGGAGTTACATTCCTCCGATTCTCCTCTCCATCCCTCCGGGAACTGGGGGGAAGAAGGGGGGTGAGTGGCTGTGTAGTTCCGAGTTACTGGCTGGGCTTAAACCATGACAGATTTGAACACCCCGTTGGATTAAGGGTGCTGTTTCTGTGTGGCTACCTCAATTTCTGTAGTAATAATGGTATTATCTAGATTTTATATGTATACTTTTTAAAATACTTCTTAGGAACCCTAAGAAGGAAAGAAAACTTCCTGCTCTTGAGAAACCGTGAGCTGAGGTTTCATAGATGTGAAGCATCTAAGTTCAAGTAAAGAAACTGACCCTATACCTGGTAGTGAGCCTAAACTCAAACCAAGACCTGCTCTTGCACAGTGGGCCCTACAAGTAGGTGGTAGAAATACGTGAGTACCAGTACTCGGCTCACTGTGCTCAGTGAACATTGATAGTTCATGGAGTCCCAGCCATTGCTTGGGCTGAGGCTACTCTGCCTTTTAGGCAGAATTACTGTGAAATACTGTTCTTGAGCTCATTGCAGCTAGGGCTTATTGATGCCAAAGATTTATGATGTATTTTAAAATGGTAAGGTTAGGCGTTACCATTTTAAATGCTTCAATTTAAAATTATATGTTAAGCTGGCTTATTTAGTAATGTACTTACTATTTCTTTCCATCCAACTTCCATTACTGCTAAATATTTGGAATGAGAATTTGACAGGTTCCTCTACAGATACCCAGTACACCTAAGGCCAAAGTGTTTTGCTAGATTTGTTTCAATAGAGCAAGGCAGAAAACTAGTAGAAATGATCAAAACCTTTATATTTTCCTGTACGTTTTTTCTTTGTTTTGAAATTAGTTTGTTGTTTGTTACTATCTGCAGGTTTTAGGTAGGAAAGGAAACCAAATGCTCTGTTTCTAGTTCTACTCACTGCTAGCTTTGTTATTTTGGAAAGGGGTGTCCTCAGAGCTCTTTCAAATGTTAGCTGCATGATTATTTCATAAGATTAAATGTCTGGTTTTATACCCACTGTAGATGAGTGTTTCCCATTTTGACACAAGGGTGAGGTCCGTGTGCCCGCTGGGTGGAGCAGTGCATGGTGTTAACCACTCCTCTTCCCCACATGAACAAAGGGCTGACACCTGAGGAAGAGATGTTAAAAGAAAGGACTTCGCTTTGGGGTTTCAGAAGCGGCTGAGGGCCTCCCCTGTTAACAGCTTGGGGCTGGAGCCACCTTTTGTATCACAGCAGAAAAGTCAGAGCTGGGTGGTGTCACTGTTGCAGCAGTGAGTGGAGCCTCTGAACCCCTGAAGGCCCTTCTGTTGGGTGCTAGGGTTCTATTTTCCAGTGATAGTGGTTACTTCCAAACATATCTCCTGTCCTCTAAAAGCAAGCTGACTCTAGAAGTGGTCACTGTACTAGCTGAAGCTTTTGTTCAGGACTCTGGCTCTGCTAATCCCGGCTGTGCAGAGGGCTGGGACCTGGGTCTTGGGTGTTTGCCCAGGAATCTGTGACGAGCCAGTGGCTGTCATCAGGGTATGAAGAGAATTGATTTCCCTTACCACAGGTCTTCCAGCAGCAACACCTGGCTAGGGAGGGAAGTGCCCTCCTAAAACTGTGTGGCAGGACAGCACTAGGTGGGTGTCCGAAACATGCTGTAAATGTGCAGGAGCATCCGGGTTGGGTCACGTATTGCAAAGCGGATGGAGTGAGTCCCCACAAACACAACTGGTGCTGGGAAATGGCTGTCTGGATTTGAGGGGAGGGGAATTATCCTGGACAACAAAATGGTCATGGATTACTTTTTTAAGGCTGGCTTCAGCCACAGGATAATGCATAACGCTTGCCCAGCTCTTTGAGAATATAGTGTTAAATAAACACAGACTAATCCTCATAAGAATGTGCTCTGTGCTGGCTCTGCCTCTCCTGCTGCAGCAGCTGCAGCTGAGGCTGCTCCTAGGCCCCCGCCTTTCTACTCGCTAGCAAAAATACAGCTCTGTCGTGGTTGTTTCACTTACCTGTTTTCTTAATGCCGAGAGTGCTGGCTGAGAAGGGGTGTTGCCTTAAAGGAGCATCAAAACTGGTAAAGAAACATAAAATGTACAAGAAAGCACATCTGAGTGCTGCTTAATGCCCACTAGCGAAGAGATGTACTGGGGCTTGGAGCTCTGGCTGTATGTGCCTGCTCATTCTTCTTCCTCTGTTCCCCTGCCCCAAAGCCTACCTTATGCTCCCCGAGCTTTTGCCAAGCAGTTCTGGCCTATGAACGATTTTGCCCTCACTTTGTGATCTTGTGGTGGTCACTGCTCAGAAAGGGTCTGGCAAGGGTGGCACTGATGTTCACACTGCTGTGCACCAGCTACCTCTGCATGCTAGAAGGTCACCAGGGGCTGGTGGTGGAGAGTGTGCGGGGGCTGGTGTTGGAGAGTGTGCTCGCTGCCACAACAGGGTGCGGATTTGAAGTCCAGCGTCAGAGGGCTTGGGCTGATTCTAGGAATATAAAATTAGTTTTAAAAGCAGCAAAGAATACTGGCTTTTTGGGGTTTCTAGGTGCTAAAATTGGTTTGAAACTGGCATCTGAGTGTTTATGAAAGCTGTAGGCTGCTCAGTAAATACACAGCCACAGTCCTAGAACAGACTGTGAAATAGCTGTGGTTCTTTTTTTAAGGAGTTATTTGGAGAAGAATGAGTGATCCATATCAATATATGGATGCCCTTCTCGGGGAAATATTTAGGACCAGTCACTGGGAGGAAAGCTGTGTCTGAGAAGGATCCCTTGCTTGAAGAAACCCATCCCATTTCACCTTTTTCAAGAACTGTAAGAGAATGTCCTTGGAACTCTGCTCTGTTAAAGCATTTTGCCTTTTTTTTCTGCCTGCATTGGAGAAGGGGTGGCAAAGATTTCTCTAGGTCATAGTGGACCTTATTTGTATCTTTTCTGCTGTCGATATGTTGGATGTTTGATGTGTTCCAGATGCACACAAACCAGTGGCAGATATTCTTCTTCCTCCCTAGTCTTCATTCATGCGTCTGTGCTACAAATGCTTTTACAACCAGCTTTCTTCTTTCCCTCTGGTACCTTGTTAGAAAAAGGCTGAAGACATTGGAGTAAGTGTCCTGTGTGCGGTTAGCTGGGTTGCGTTAGTGCTGTGGTGAAAGAAAAGGGTATCTTGGCATTTCTGTGTTTGAACGCGCTCTGCTGGGCTGGAAAGGGAGCCTTTGTGGAGTTGTAGCAGGTAGGAATGAGGGGAAATGAAAGTACATCTCGTTTCACCAGCATAAGTTAAACAAAATGAACCTTTGAAAAGAATGTGAATCCTCTGCGTACGTACTAACTGGAGATGATGGCGTTGTGTAAGAGTTTATAAATGTTCTTCTAGCAGTGCTTCCTTTTTAAGCTGTTTGTTCAGTTTTGTTTGGTCCTGCGTAGACATGTGAAGAGCTCCATGCATCATAAGGTACACTTGGCACATTGTTGGCTTATTTAATGCAGCATCTTGAGCTCTTTTTAGAAGTGGTTGGTGCCACATGTTCCCTCACATCACTGGACCGTGGTGTGTAGAGAAGCAGGGCTGGGAGGTGGGTCAGGCTGAGAAGTCAGTTGTGCTGATCCTGTGGGCAGCAGGGCTTTGAGTTGTTTCTTGGGTTGATGTTGCCATGTTTTGGTTCATCTCTCTTGAAAACTTACTCTGCTAAGAAAAACAACTTGATACTGAGAACCTCCTGCTGCCTATGTGCAGGTGCCTGGCTGAAGCTGGCAGTCAGAATCTGTGCTTCGTCATTCTTAACATGCTTGCTTTCTGTTCTTGCAGGCGTGAATGACAGAGGAGGTGCCCTCGACTGCACTTACAGACATAAACCTGCGTCTTCTCTGCCACAATGACATAGACACAGTGAAACAGCTCTGTGGTGACTGGTTCCCGATAGAGTAAGTTCATGGTTTGGGGGGTGAGATGGTGGGGATCTAGGAACAAGTGGTGTGAACCTGCACTGGTCCAGTTCAGAGCTGACAGCAAGGGCTCTGCAGCCATCTGGACTAAGATAAGAGCATAAGAGCCGGTTCTTAATCTTTTATGCACCGTGGTGGTGTTCCTTTTAATGGGCCTTTGCTGCTTGTCCTGATCAGAAAGTTCCTGTATGCAGATTTTGGCAGAAAAATAGGCATTGTTATTAAGGGGGTGGATCTCATCTCCTTGGGAAAGACTGTGGAGCACACTTCCAGGAAAAAGGATAGCATCCTCATGCTTGTGAAAGCTGTGTTCTGGAGTGTGTGCCAAGAAAACACCCTCAGAGCTGAACCAAACTGACACGGAGCAACTGCTCCTAAGGGATTGTCTGTCTGAATGTCCCAGGGGATTCTAAGCAGTAGTTGCCCGTGTACTCAGCATCACTGTTGCTCCCAAAGCTCTGGCGCAAAGCTGATCTCAATCTATCCCAGGTCAGTTCCCCAGGCCCCCATTTGGTAAATGCTTGTGCCGGCACGAGCATGGGAATAAGGAGCTTTTCTGGGGGACAGGGATAGCTTTGTGGCTTAAAGCATCCAGGAAACTACAGCTGTAGACTTCAAGGATTTCTTTTAGCTTTGTTGAGAAGTTTTACAGAGGATTTTAGTGGAGTATAATTAAGATTGCATAAAACATAACAAACCAGCAGAAGCATTCATAGTATTTTGAATTTGTAGATTTCTTTTAAACACAAGGCATGCTGTGCTCTCACTTGGAAATAAATGAATGTATGCTAGTTTCCCTGTAGTAGCTGCAGAAGGAGGAGGAGAGCTGGAGGCTGGTGATGCAATTTTTTTGGTACCAATATGCAGCATTTTTTTCACATGTGTATAAGTTAATGAGATCTTTACATCTCAGATGAGGGCAGATGGATCTTGCATTTAAAAATAACTTGCTAAAGATGGAAGTGAAAGCTCTGGGCAATGAATGTAAAATGAAAATGTGGTTGTCTTAGCAAGGCAGGAGGCCATTATGTGTGCAGCCTGCATTGCTGCCTAGATGCAACTGAAAGAGACCATGCTACCAAATGGGGTACAGCAGCTGTTTGATGTTCATTGGTACTATACAACAGTTAAGACAGGAAAGGTGAATAACTTCCTAACCCAGATTTCATGGAATAAGCTAAATTAGCATCACAGAGCTTTAGCTTGGCATATATCTGAGGTACTTGGCTGGCTGGCTGTGCAGAAGACAGCCCTTTCAGTAGCACAGCCTCCTGCCCTTAGTCTTGTGTAAAATACGTTAGTCTGCAGTTCCAGTGACTGGCATTTAAAGATGTTGCTGCCCATTTCCAGTTGAGCAGCATCTTGGCACGATATTGGCTGTGGTGCTATCTGCTCCTATGAACTTTGTGTCCCCAAACATTCTCATTTTTTTCTTCTTTTCCAGGTACCCTGACTCATGGTACCGGGATATCACATCCAACAAGAAGTTCTTTTCCCTTGCAGCCACATATAGAGGCTCCATCGTGGGAATGATAGTGGCAGAGATCAAGAGCAGGACAAAGGTTCATAAAGAGGTATGCTACTAAACTGTACTTCAGTATGAGATAGCCTGTCTCTGGCCATGGTTAACTGGGATGGGATACATGGGCTGCTGAGCAGCCTGGAACCACAGAGTGTCTTTGTGCTGCAGCGAGGCAGCTGTGGCTGATGGGAAGCTGACTGTGCAGAGATCCAGTCATGCAGGTGTAATCCAAAAGTGACTGTGTAGCAGGCCATGTACCTGTTGTCTGGCTGTTAGCAGTGTGCCTTGTCATCCGTTGCTGGTGACTGAGGTATGAGCAGCTGTGGGAGAGTGAACCTCTTCCTTTTTTTTTTATGCAAGTGTTGAACTTCCTTCACTGTTCTGGGTGAGTCACTCCTGGGACTTCTGCAGAAACTCCTTCCCTTTACATGGTCACTGTCTCTAACACAACGCAAAGGCAACCAATCTGCAGAAACCTCGGGCTTCAGGGATAACAGAGCTTGGAGGTCAGGAGGGACAGCACAGTGCAGCAGAGAGGAGGAGAAGAAGAGATGGTCGCTGAAGACAGTATGGGAAAAGACTGCTGGGTTAGTGTACAGAAAACAGCATAGGCAAATGGAATAAAAAGAAGCAGGGCAATGCAGAGAATGCATAACTTCTAAAAGGCTCTCAGTGTTACGATTAAACAATAATCTTAACATTAATAGGAACTGAGAGCATTGAGTAGCATGGGTCTGTTCATTTTAGCTGTCTGGCTTCACCTCAAAGCTAGTCAAAGTCAGAAACTGCATCTTCAGCAACTCTAACAAAAGGCTCTTGTTGCAGCTAAGCTGAAAGCCAGGGCTTATTCAGCCACTGCTCCATGCCATTGGGCCTGTAAACATGCTCCTTGTCCTCTGCTACAATACAGAGACCTCCAGCTGACATGAAGCTCAGATGGAGCATGCAGACAATAAAGACTGTTGCTGGATTGATGTAGATACTGATGGGTAACTCCAGAATTGGCACTTGGAATCCTTCCTGGTAAAGAATGCAAATATATTCTGTCCCTAAGCTCACAAATAATGTGTATAGTAAGGAAAGATCCTGATTTGTGTTCTGTGTCGGGGAAGATGATATGAAAGTAGGAATAACCTCTAAGGAGCCATTCTTGGATTTTTTAACTCCACATGTCCTTTCCAGAAGCTTCAGTTAAGACTGTTCAGTGAAGAGGTTTCCAGCTGTAGCCTTGTTTTCAGATGTTCTGGGTCGGGATTCTTGCTTTCTCCTGTGCCTCCCCAGGTATCCTAGTAAATAACTTTTCCTGTCTCTACTCAGGATGGAGACATACTAGCTTCCAATTTTCCTTTGGACACACAAGTTGCTTACATCCTAAGTCTTGGAGTGGTGAAGGAGTTCAGAAAACATGGAATAGGTAAGATGCTGCAAAGTGACAGCTCTGTGGCTGTCATTTGCCACGTGTGGGCATGGCTGAGGGAGATCTGCAATACCCTTTTGAGACAAGCTTGTTGATGATCTGTACCAGCGATTGGGAAGGTGACGCACTCGCATCCCTTCTTGGTCTAAATGTGGGTATACCGAAATGTTGTTACTGCCTTTATCCATCTTGTTCCCAGGGGCCAACTGAACACACAAAAAATTTCACTCCTGCTGCTGAGACTGAAAGTGCCAGGACTTCACCCTGGAGCAGGGTTTGAAATTATTTTCTTTCATGCGTATCAGAAGCCTGGTCCCTGAAGCAGAAAATAGAGCTGCTTATAACTTTTCAACTTAACAAACATTTAGAAGAAAAAGAGTGTAACTTGGACGTGATTAAAGCTGTCAAATGCATTTAAAAGTCAGCTCTGAATGCCTGCTGCAGCACACAGCATTTTTGCAGCCATTTGAAAATCCTGCAGTCAGAAGAGTTTATCTTTTAGAACAGGATGAGTTTTGTCATCAAATAAGTGCCCTTGTGGTGCAATTTCAAGCATGATCTCTGTCTTTGATCTGCAAAAGGAAATAGGCCAGGTTTGACAGCATGATCCAGTGTTGCACATCTGATGTTTCTTCAGTGGATACAGGTGTAACTCCTCTTCTTCAAGTCCTCCCTTCTCCCACATTCATGTTTAGAAAGATACGTACTGATAGGATACAGCATTGAAATGCTACTGGAGATGAGTATTTTCTTCTTCATACAGAAATACAAAGAACACCACAGAATAATGTTCAGAGAAAGTGGGAAAGGGGTCTCCTGTTCTGTAAAATTGTGGTGGGTTTGAGTCTCCTTTCAGTTTCCCAATCCTAATTTTTTTTCCAAGCTCCATCTTGCTGGTATTTTCTCCTTTCAGAATTAGTATGTCCTGTATCCATTACATCTCTACAGCATGTTGCTCTGTTCCCTCAGAACCTTTGGTCATGTACCTGTATCAATGCAACGTAAAGAAGCTGCTGCCTGCTGGCACTTTTCCTGAGACCTTTCTCTTGAGAGTTTTTCTACTTGTTTTTGAAGCTGAAGTCTTTCATGAAGGAGGCTTTTCACCCCAGGCACACTTCTAAGCACTAAAGCTCTGATTTTTTTCTGGCAGACATTAAAAGGCTTTGGTTTAATTCTCTCTTATCCCTAAACCAGAGGGCAGTTGGATCTCTGAGAGATAAAAGCGTGGAATATCTCATAACAAAATAAAACAGCTCTCCTGTTTCTCACCAGTCTCGGTGGTGTTTCTGTGCTTGGCTGATAAAAATCCTCACTAAGTATCAAGTGACCATGAAGTCAGTGCTGTTGACTTCTGCTCTGAAATCCCATGGGTCCTTGTCCCTGAGAGTCTTACATGCCCCAGGAGTTGTGAAACAGCAGCATAAATCTCATCTGTGTGTACTAGCTAAGCTATTTCTTTAGCCTGTTATTGCCACACCTGATGGAAGCAAGTTCCCCTGCAGGTTCTGCTGGGTCCTTCGTGCTGTGTTGAGGTGGTTTGGATGAACCTCCAGGTCTCATCTCTTGGGGCTGGAGTATCCTCTGTGCCTGTCTCTGGTTTCTCCTGCTGAGTGGTGGCTGCAGCAAATCCAGGTTGAATGAGACTCATCTCCCCTCCTTAGGAAGGATCTTAAAATCCTACCAGTTCTTAGATTTTGATTCAAGTTCAGCAGACACAGTGCAATAACCTGCTTGTGAAGTCTGGTTTTAAAATACATAGAATGGTTTGGGTTGGAAGGGACCTTAAAGCTCATCTAGTTCCAACCCCTGCCATGGGCAGGGACACCTGCCACTAGTCCAGGTTGCTCTGTGTGCATAGATGTGCTCTGTTGCATACATGTGATGGAAGTGATTCCACTGGAAATGACTCACTGACCCTCCTCAAAACTGGGAGCTGCTTGCCTGGGGATGGGTGTTACTGTCAGGTTCCCGTGTCTGGCTCTTCTTTGTGGTTATTGAATCAGAAGTTTGTGTCCTTATGTGTTTTGTGAAGCCATGCTCATAGGCAAGATGAGATCCATATTAAACCCACATAGTGTGGTCCTGTTTAATTCATCAGGAGGGTCTGGGTTAGATCTGGGGTCTCCAAGTGTGTGCAGCAGTTGCTGCTTAGATGCTGGGTGCAGGAGATCTCAGCTGGGACCTACAAATGCTTGTGCTGCCCTGGTACAGCAGCTGCACTGTGTGATTCTGCTGCTCTTTGTTTTAACAGGTTCGCTCTTGCTTGAAAGTTTAAAAGACCATATATCAACGACCGCCCAGGATCACTGCAAAGCCATCTACCTGCACGTCCTCACCACTAACAACACAGCAATAACCTTCTATGAAAACAGAGACTTTAAACAGCACCACTATCTTCCCTATTATTATTCCATCAGAGGGGTCCTCAAAGATGGCTTCACCTATGTTCTGTACATCAATGGTGGACATCCACCCTGGACAATCTTATATCCTTTACCTTCAGTCTGATTAGCAGTGGAGCATGCTAAAACCAAACCGTGTTCTGGGTTAACAATAGCAGTCTAGCAGTGTGTGAGCTGGTAAGGTCTGGGGACTGATGCCTGCTCAGGCATGAGTTTAATCTGAAGCTGGAAGGAAGGCAATGTTAGAGGGATCGGACAGTGACTTGTTTGTCCCCAGGCTCCCCCAGCTCCTCTGGGAACAGTTCAGAGAGGCAGCAGAGGACGGTACATCGATTTCTAAGTTGGAGCAAAGTTTGATACTAGTGATAGTGAAGACTGGTGTGTTAAGCCAAAGTGCTAGGCATGCTTTGGCTTGTGGGGTGCAGGATTTGGACAGGAGCATGGCAGGGAAGCCCTTTGTGTTGCTTCCTGTGACCCTAGCCTGGTCTGATCTCAGCAGGCTGCTCTCAGACTGGCTTTGGGAGTTCGTTTAAGGTCACTGGATCATGGAGGAGAAACTTGATCTTTCCTGAGTGTAGCTGGTCAGTCCAAACCTCTCCAGGCAAGTGGATGGATTGCCATCCCCACAGGAACTTGCTGTGGAGTGCAAAGGGAACTAGCAGCTGCCTAGAGGAGGTATTTCCCACACAAGTTGGAGCCAGTGTTCCCAAGCTGCCGCCCTCCACGGTGCAAAGCAGACCTGCTTTTGATAGAAAGGAGCAGGCAGTTAACACAAGGAGTAGATCTGTTTAACTCAGCAGAGCAGCTTTCACTGTGTTATGGGGTCTCTTTAGGGAGTGTTAGTCCCCAGAGTATTTTAAGTTATTTATTTCTTAAGTTACGGTGTGAATGTTGCTGTCCTTAACTGAGAGCCACTGACTACCTACAGCACATTGGATCAACACTGGCCAGCCTGAGCCCGTGTTCAATTCCCCAGAGGATATATCGACAAGCCCAGAGCCTTCTCTGCAGCCTTCTGCCCTGGTCAGGCATTTCTGCCAAGAGCGGCATTGAATACAGCCGGACGATGTGACGGGAGCGGAAGGTGTACAGAAGGCAAAGGTGGGTACCTGGGGAAGAGCTCCCTGTCCAAGGCTAGCAGAGATGTGGTGGCAGTGTCCCATGGCCACTGTCCTGGGGCGCTGAGAGGGTCCTGGGGCAAGGGCTGCCAGAGATTAAGTTCTGCTGCTGGGCAAGCTGCTGTGTATGGTGCCTGGGGCATTTGCTATGCCCTGGCCTCCAGCTGGGGGCCAAACTCCCATTGGTTCCATTGGAAGGGCGTTTGAACTCTGACGTTGTTTTCTTGAGCCCAGGGCCTAACAGCAGATTAACCTGTCCCTGCTGTCTCTCATTTTCCTAGCTCTATGAGACCAGCTTGCAATACTCAGTGACCATAGTCCTCACTCTTTGTCCAGCACAGTAACTAGGAACCCATTTGCTGTTGTCTCTGACAACAGGGTGTTCAGGACAGCACCTCCTTAGTATGCTTGAAGAAATCTGAAACGCCTTGTTTCCCTTTTCTTTCCATAGGATTGTTCTTCCTTTCATCTCCTGAACCATCCGGCTCTGCACTGATGCCAGTGATGACAGCTCTTGATCAGTGACCCAGCCCCTGGACAGGACTCCTTGTTCCACAGGTTGACCGAGATTTGGTAGACTTCATACTTGCGGGGCTGCAGCCCTGCCTTACCCCCTTGGCCTCGAGCCCACAAGTGCTGCCCAGGCAGGCCTGGCTGTGCCCCAGCTGAGGGCCCTTCGCATCACCACTCTGTGTGCATGTTGCACTGTCCCCGCCACTTCCCTTGCCTCTGGTTTGCTCCTATTTGTGTACGTGATGTAGAGGGGTTCAGCTGCTGCTTCCACACCATGGCTACCAAAAGCAGCGTGAATGAGTTGAATGAATCTGTGCTGACCATGTAAACGAGCCATAAGTGCCCTGGCAGGATTAGTCATGCCCTTATTGATGGGGATGGGGGGGAGCCAGGCGAGGGGAAGCAGGGAATGAGAATCATGTCTGGGTCCTGCCAGGCCAGGTGCAGGTGCTTCCTGCGGGTAACCTCCAGGGAAGGCAACTGCCTTGCATGAAAACCACCCAGCCCCACCAACCCTCCAGAATGACTTACAAAGCAGCATCTAATTCAGGATGCATCAAGTAGAAGGCAGGGAATGAAATTGCTATTTCATAGTGAAATATATATATATATTATACTGTATAGATCTTTCTGCCTTTGTCCAAGTTGGAATGTAGCAGGGGAGGGAAGCTGGGGTGTAGAACTGCTGCAGCTGGAGCCCTGCTCACCCACTGCATGCACCCTCCCTCAGCCCCAGGGCTGGACTCTGCAGGCTCTTTAGGGATGAGATCTGTGCACAGATCACAGCAGCTTCTTGCTGAAGAAAAGCCCCCTTAGCTGCTCACTGTTGTGCTTCAGGCCATGGTCTGGGCACCCCTGGGGTAGTGCCAGCGGGCAGTCTCCTGGTGGCTGTCCCATGGTTGTCCAGCTGTGTCCTGGGTGCAGGACCCTCCATGGGCAGGCCAGCCTGGGGCTGGGTCTCAGCTCACTATAGCAGTTAACATCCAGCCTGGGCCCCTGGGCTGACACTTTCCACGGCTATTCTGGTTGGGGGTGATGGTCCCTCTTCTGGGACCAAAGAGGTCCAACTCAGTCACTGACAGAAGGCAGAAAGGTCTCCATGAGGATGGTCAAGCTTGAAGCTGTTGGAGTCCATACTTGGAGACCTTCAAGCCCTGGGAAGCTGGGGCTGACCTCGATGTGGGCTTTGCTCTGAGGCCAGAAGTCTCTTCTGACCTATCCTCTGAATCAGCAGCACAAGCAGCTGGGTGCAGTTGAGTATGGCTCAAGGGATGCAGTTTTGCAGCAGAGGGCAGGGAGCTGCAGTCTAAGCTGAAAGCTTCAGCAGAGGTACCTCTCTTGGGGTTTTAGCTGGGTCACAGGGTGGGAGAGGAGCTCTGCTGCCATGGCTGGAACAGTCTGGGGGGTTCACGCTTTAGCTGTCCCCAGTGCTCCTCTCGCAGCCTGGCTGGGTCCCGCTGCCAGGGCAGGGGCCACAGTGCTTTCCATGGGGAGACCCAAGGCACCTTTCCAGCCTTATTATCTTACCATGTTTTGAGGGGTTTTTTTGCTTATCCACATTTTACTTAAACATGTCTATTGGTTTGCAAGTTTCTTCAGGAGCTCAAGCCCCGGGTTTTCCTCGGTATTTGCTTTCTCTGGACCAGAATGCCTCTCTCTCTCTCTCTCTCTCTCTCTCCCCCGATTCCCTGGCACTGACATTCCCCACGCTCCATCCTGCCCGTTACACAACCCAGCTCCACTGCTGCAGTTCTTGGGCGTGCCCCGAGGGGAGCTGTGACTGGTCTGTGTCCTCTGCCACCCTGCCCCGAGGTGCAGCCACCTTACCGAGGAGCGCCATGCTGTCACCACTGGCCTCTCTAAACGTCTTCAATTAAACCAAGCCTCTTTCCTGAGTTGTTTCTCACTCTCTGCTAGAGCTGGCCTCTGATGGGCTGCTCGAGCACCTCCACTCGACCTTGTGTTCTGCCACGATGCGCGGTGACCACAGACACTCTTCACTGGGATGGGGGGATGGCTCCTGCTGGGATCAGCTGGGAGCAGGGCAGCCAGCACAGAGCCTGCCCAGTGCCGTGGAGCTGCTGGATGGGTGGACTTTACTAATGCCTCCCTGCACAGAGATCAGGGTCTTGAGCACTGCAGCTGGGCTCCTCGCTGGCTGCCCGGCAGTGCCTGCATTAGCCAGGAGAATCCCACACACGCACACAGCCAGTGCTCTGGCACCTGCAGCAGCACAGACACCTTCTTACCAGCCCTTGTGATGCCTGTAATAGCAGCACAACCTGAACACTGGTTTGCAGCCAGCCTTGCTGCTGCCCTGGCTCACAGGGGCTGCACTCCCCCTTTCCCTCCAGCTTCTTTTGCCGTGGCACAGGGCCCTGAGGCTGAGGGAGCCCCTGCACCCCCAAAGGTCTACCCCAGCGCTCAAGAAGGATCCTAACTGCAACGCATCCAGCAAAGCCATTTATTCCACTTTCCTGCTCCCACAGATCTCCAGGTCAAAACCCACACAAGCGCCCCTGTGCCCCAGAGGGAATTCATGGCAGGTCACCCCATGGCCCACAACACTGACGGAGGTGCTGGAGCAGCAGCCCCATTGCTTGGCTGCACTCGCAGTCACGGCTACACGGGGTGTTTAAAAAATAAGAAGTTTTGTTCCTTATAAATGAAGGTGGGACCTGGCAGCAGCACTGTGTGTCCCTGAAATCAAAGCAGAATTCTAAGGCTTCAGCGCTCTCACATAAGCACATGAACTCTCTGCAGGGAGCTGTGCAGGTTGATCTGGGAAGCTCGCTAGAGTTTAATGGCCATAAAAATACATCGCTTTCCCCTGCTTCAGACAAACCCAAACCCTCCCGGCTGGGCAGTGGAATCATGTGGGCAGCAACTGCAGCCAGCGCCAGGTCGGGAAGTTAAAGTCTCTATGGTCTCACCCACGTTTAATCAAGCACAAACACGGCAG
>NW_009911085.1:22372-22767 GCF_000696875.1 Nestor notabilis
CGCCACCGGGCCCCCCCCCCACCTGCGCCGCCACGGCCTGGCTCTCCAGCCCCACCAGCACCTGCTCTGCTGGCTCGGCCATTGCCTGTACCACCGCCTGGTTCTCTGCCTGATCTAATTCATTGCCTGCTTTAGCTGGTGCCATCAGCTCGTTTGCTGACTTGGCGCCCGGGTTTCCCATCGCCCCCGCTGCATGGTCGATGGGCGGCTTCTTTTTTGGCTTCGGTGTGGCAGCCCCCGCCTCAGCCAGCTTCTCCTCCGGCACCATGTTCAAGATCTTCAGGGCAAAGAGCAGCTGGAATTTGGCGGTTCCAACGAAGGAGTTGGCCAGGAAATTGGGCAGCCCGCCCATGCGGTCTTTCTGGGTGTAGAGGGGGACACGGACCATGCCCATC
>NW_009911086.1:0-315 GCF_000696875.1 Nestor notabilis
CAAGGGGGGAGACACCCCCCCTAAATCCTTCTTTTTTTCTCCCTTTTCCAGGCCTTTTTGCTGAGAAATCCCTGGAAGTGCTGCAGAAGGAGCTGGAATGGGGATGCGACTATCAACGGGAAGCCCAATGCGCCCGCGCCTTCAGGTTGGGATTTGGGGGAAGGGGCGTTTTGGGGGTACGGAAGAGGCTTGGGGTGCCCATAGGGGGTGTCTTCACGCTTCCCATCCCATTCCCAAGGGATCTCCTTCGGGATGATCCCTTCTTCTCCGTGCCACGGGTGGTGGATGAGCTGTCGGCATCGCGTGTCCTCACCA
>NW_009911087.1:0-573 GCF_000696875.1 Nestor notabilis
TGCCATCTGCTGGTGACAGAGGGCAGAGGGACGTTTTGTGGCGCCGAGCTGCCCGAGAGCGTTCCGAAACAGCGGAAAATAGACTCTTAGATCATAGATTTAGCTAGGCTGGAAAAGACCTTTAAGATTGTCAAGTCCAGTCATTACCCCAGGACTGCCAAGTCTACCGCTAAACCATGTCACTAAGGACCTCATTACGCGGTTTGTGAACACTTCCAGGGACGGTGATTCCACCACTGCCCTGGACAGCCTCTTCCAATGCCTGATCATACTTTCAGTGAAGGCGTTCTTTGTAATATCCAATCTAAACCTCCCCTGGCACAGCTTGAGGCCATTTACTCTGTCCCTGTCACTTCTCACTTGGGAAATGAGACCAGCCAGCTCTTTGCTTCATCCTTTCGGAGAGGTCCCCACTGAGCCTTCTCCAAATACGAAAATATGGGCCTTTATTCTTTTTTTTTTTCTTCTTTTACAGGTGGGTTTTTAACGTTTATGCCTAGTACACCACAACTTCTCCCATACACCGCATGCTTCCATAGGATTTTCCCACATGACCTCCTTGTCTCTAAATTG
>NW_009911088.1:0-301 GCF_000696875.1 Nestor notabilis
TGTCCAGGCTCTCCCAGGGACACGAGGCCCCTCGCCCGCTGCTGCCCCTCTCCAGGGCTGTCCCTGGGCTGGCCAGCGCTGCCTGGCGCCTGATGCGCTTGTCCCCCTTGGGCAGCCCCCCAGGGCCCTGCTTTGCCTGGAGCTGCTGCGAGGGAGCTGCAGCCACCTCCCAGGGGCAGATCTCTGCTTTATCCATGGATTCAAGCTCAGGAGCCTCCCAGGGACACACCTCTGCCTTCAGGCTCTCCACACTTACTTTCTCCTCTGCGAGTGTGCTGGGCCCAGTCTCTCTGCAGACACC
>NW_009911089.1:0-1239 GCF_000696875.1 Nestor notabilis
CTGATGACGCCACTGTAATAACCCCGGGCAAGCCGGAAAGAGCCGCTGGATGAGTGATGCTTCCCGAGACAGGGCAGGGACCTGGCACCGCGACGGGCGCTGGCAAAGGAGCCTGCCTGGAGCAGCCAATGGAGTCAGGAGGGACACGGCTCCATCCCGGTGCTGGGATGGGGAACATGGGCACGGCGGAGCCAGGGGCACCTTCCTGGCACTGAGAACAGAGTTTGGAGACAGCGGGAGTCCGGACACCTTGGCTGAGTCCGGGAGGATTTATAGCACAGCCCTGGTGAGGGATTTGGCTGCACATCTGGCTGCACATCTGGCTGCACATGCACCAGCCCTGCTGCAGCAGGAGCAGCCCCATGGCCAAAGGGAGCAGAGGGCCCTGCCCAGTGCCCCGGCAGCATCAATTCCTGCTAAACCTGGAGAAACCAGCAAGCTGGGAGCTGCAGGGACAGGCAGGGCAGTGACAGCCAGGCAGGACAGGTTCCTGCCCGAGCAGGATCTCTTTCCCCACCGCAGCAGCCGGGACTCAGCCCATCCTGGGATGAGGGTGTTAAAATTCAGGCGCTGTCTGGGTTGAAGCGATGGATGGGGAGCGGGGAGGGGAAAGGGACACACAAAGGGACAGTGGCACAAAAAAGCCTTTGTCTGTGCTGTGCTGAGTGGGCCTTTTCGCTGCCGGGGGGGAGAAACATGACAGCAGCTCAGCGGGGCCAGGCTGAGCCCCCAGTGCCGGCACGTCCCGCACGGGCCCCGCTGTTGGGGATCCCATCCCCATGGGCATCAAGGTCTCCATGGTGAGGGCACAGCTCCGGCACTGCAGCCCATGAGGTACCACCCTGGCACAGCACCCACTCCACCACTGCCAGACCACACCAGGGGCTACCAGGGTGCTCGCAGACAAGGCCAGGTTGGACACAGGGGCTTGGAGCAACCTGCTCTAGTGGAAGGTGTCCCTGCCCGGGGCAGGGGTTGGAGCTGGAGGAGCTTTAAGATCCCTTCAACACAAACCATTCCATGATTCTATGACACCAAAGATACCCCAAAACATGAAAGAAAGCAGCAATGCTCCGAACACCAGCACTGCAGAGCCAGAACCCCCCCACACCAGCATCACTGAGGGGGTAAAGCTCCCCATAAGCCCCCACAGCCTCCACCGGTGACCCAAAACCAGATGGCAATGGGCGCCCCACATTCCCGGGGGATCCCCCATCCCTTTGCCCAGGGCAATCCACG
>NW_009911089.1:1266-1976 GCF_000696875.1 Nestor notabilis
TGCCGGATTATTTTTAAGCTGACAGCTGAAGGTGCCCTGCTGATTTTAACCGGCACAGACAAGCCTCGGAGAGGGCAGGATCAGTGGAGACACCACCACAGCACCGACCCGCAGGGACGGGGACGTGTCCCTGTGCTCACAGCCACTCCGGAGCCTCGGCCATGCCTTACCCCGAGGTTCTGTAAATCACAGTGGAGGAGGAATCACTCGGGAACGCTCCCATCCCATAGGGACCCAGCGCCCTGATCCCACTGCCAAGGATGGGGGTTCGCCTTGCCCTGATTAAGTGTCCTTTGGGATTGTTGCAGCCTCAATGTGGTGGCTTTCCCGCTCCAGATCCCTCGTACTCCCCATCTGATGGAGGGAGTCATCCACTGCAGAGACCCGGAGACCCTGCAAACCATCCCAGGCTGACGTGCCTCGGTTTCCCTCTTCACCCACCCCACCTTGGAGTTTTCTGAACTGCAAACCCCAGCGTGGGCTTGGATGTCCCCCTAACTTGGACATCCCCGCTCTGGCAGCTGCTCCAGCTCCCCCTGCACTGGGTTGACACTGATTTGTCACCTCAGCCGTTTGTCCCCAGCACCCTGTCCCCCATCCCCGCAGACACCAGTTACTGGCTTTTTGGCTTGGTTTTAATTGCAATTAGGGCCAGACAGCCCCAATGCCTGCGAGGTCCCTTGCCCCCCGCGCCCAACACCGGTGCCACC
>NW_009911089.1:2027-2243 GCF_000696875.1 Nestor notabilis
CAGTGTCCCAGTGCTGCAGAACAAAGGAGTGTTTTCTCTGTATCCTGGGGGGCAGGATCCATCCCCCCTCCCGGCCACGGCGAGTGGGAATAAAACACCCAGGCACAGCCCTGCCTTTGCCGGCAGCTTCCAGCCCTGCACTGGGGCCACTGCAAGGAACCCGGACCCCCGACCCCAACTTCCAGCACAGGAGGGGACAGAGGGGATACATACACC
>NW_009911090.1:0-1534 GCF_000696875.1 Nestor notabilis
GGGGCCTCTGCTGCCGGGAGCCCCGCGGGAGGAGGGCAACGTTGTGCCCTCCTGAGTAGGGTCATTCCACTAGCGAGGGCAGCAAAGGGCTGTTTCTCTCTGCCCCCATTCCCAACGGTGGTGTGTGCTCAGGCAGGCTGTAAAAGCCATGATGGGAAAGAGAGGGGAGATGTAGAAAGGGCTCCAAGCGTGTCCAGCACGCCCTGTGCCCCCCAGCTCAATCCTAACCTGTAACTTCACACCAAAATGCTGCTCTTCTACTTACGTGCTATTTTATATCCATCTTAATTTCATAAATGGGTAGACAAAGGGCAGGCAAACAGGGGACCAGCTCATTCACAGCAATAGGTTTAGGGCTTCCAAAGGTTTATCCCACAGGAAAACATACCTGCGTGGGCCATGAGGGAGAAACCACAATGATACGATTTTAGAAGGGTATTGCAGAGAGAAGCCACAGTGTTTTTCATTCCTTTTCTATACTGTTAGTCTGACACATTAAGTTACATCAGGCCCCAAAAATATCATGAAATTGCCTTTACAGGTTCAAAGATCCTAAGTAAAATCCTGGTTTTCCTGCTGCTTACCAGGGCCAGCTGTGCTCATCATTCCTCCTCCCCAAAAATAAGAGCTAAGACTACTCACCTCATCCCAATCTGCCAGGTAATGTTTGCTGGAGGTACAGAAGTTTCTATGTAACTGATGAGATTTACTGTACGTGCCCAAAAGAAAAAAAGCACAAGAACAGGAAAACCCATGGTGTTAATTCTAGAAATGCTCCCTACCTACTGACAAGGTACCCAAATACCCACCTCGAATCCAGCTGTAGCAGCCAATGCAGCTATTTGTGACTTACTGGCAAGGACTCTGGATTTCAGTGACTGCAAACCTGAGCTCAGGAATGTGGCTCTGTGCTTGGGACAAGCTGAAAGGGGACTGGGAGACAAAAACACCTTCAGTTAACACAACAATAACCTGTTTTGCTTCAAGGAGAGACTGAAATAGTTCAATATCCAAGTGTGAGGAGCAAGAACAGCTCATCCCTTGTACAGTTTAGTCAAACCCAGTCCAGCCCAGCAGCCTACCTGAGGATTTCAGTGGCTTCATTGGAACAAGGACGGGCAAATCCAACCTCCACAGGTTACCAATGGGACAAGTAGATGCTGCTGTGCTCTGGAAAGCAATTATGTTTTTTTCCTCATGAAGTACCAAACCCACATGTTTCTCTTTGAACTCTTCACAAAGGGTTTAGCTGTCAAGAGTAAAAAGGATGTTATAACACAAGAACTGCAACGTACACAACAGGAGAACCACAGTGTGCCTCTCTTTTTATTCTTTATTTTACAGTTCACAATGAGAAACCTACTGATAAATTACACAGTTCACCCTCCTCTTTGGGGGGTTTTAAAAGCCTTGGAGTCATGCTGCCAATCCCATCTCATCCCAAGGGAGGTGGCTCAAGGTACCATCAGGTTACATGAGGCAGAGTGGCCAAACAAACCTCTCTGTGGGCCATGCTTCGTGTGGGAAATTAATG